>NC_073692.1:218854891-219154891 GCF_029784155.1 Uranotaenia lowii | reverse complement strand
ATAATGTTGCCAGTTTTCGTACTGTTCATTGTTTAATGTAAAATAAAGCGCGAAAAGATAAAATCTCTCTTCAGTTTTAGTCGTCGACAAGAGAAGGTGTCTTGTCAATTTTGCATCCGAAACCCATCCAAAATGGTCTGCTCAAACAGAAGCTTATTATGTGTACATAATTTAACAACATATAGAAAAACATGCTTTCGCATAGCGACGACGATGAAAGTTAGATTGGAAATTTTTTTCAACCCACAGCAGAGATATTTAGAGTGGCCCACGTTACCCCACTCTCCCCTACTGTATTTTCAATTTTCTATCCCTTATCAGCTTATTTTAGTGAAATCTTAGATATGATTAGAATCATAAGAAGTAGCTTCAACTATATTTGTTCAAAATTTTC
This sequence comes from Uranotaenia lowii, assembly GCF_029784155.1. Lineage (NCBI taxonomy): Eukaryota > Metazoa > Arthropoda > Insecta > Diptera > Culicidae > Uranotaenia > Uranotaenia lowii. The sequence continues at coordinate 219,154,497 of NC_073692.1, read as the reverse complement.
ATGATTAACATGATTTATGAAACAAAGATTGGAACAAAGCTGCAAGGTGGTCCAAAATATGTACCCGGTCCAAAATAAGTCCGTTACCCAATATTGTCAGCAAAACAAGAATTTTTTGATCGATTTATGGCACTTTACCACTACAGGGTTTTATATTATCTCTTATTTTGTAGGAGAAATGCAATCAAATTCAAGTCAAACTAGAAATGATGTCTTAACTACAAATCATATTCATTAGATATTGGTACAGCATCACCGGAAACAAATAAGCAGCTAAAGATTCTACCGTGCAGACTCCATTGTGTGAATATAATCCTGAAGTTATTAAGTGCTGCGAGTTTTTTTTCCTTTTCACGTTGTCGAAGCTCGAAAAAAAATCAAATATATTTTAATGCCACCATTTTTGTGTCGACAGTAGCAAAAAAATGCCATCACACTAAATGAAACTTTCGTTCGCGACAATCTTTTGGCGTCTCGGTACCGCGTAATCTCAAGAGCCGACACCAGTTTTTTTTTCGATTATCAATTTTCTCCATTCCCATCTACCTATGTAGCTACTTTCATTTCGAGCCGATTGCAAATAATTTTGGCATCATGGAAATGGTACAGCATTACAACACTTGATGATAAAAAATTACGTGGATAATGAAAGTGTACGGGAGATGCTGATAGAAAATATTGAAAGAGGTGTAGGGTGAGAACCTTGAATGGCTTTCATTGAACATCTCGACTATAAGTTCATTTTTCAAAATTTAAAGCATGTTTGTGGAAATCTATTGACGGAATGTAAACAAACATTCGATTCCGGTGAATATTTTGTGGAACTATTTCTCACCCTCCGTGTTCCGAGGAACTCTCTAGCAAAAGGTGACAATAAAAAGTAATCTGTCATGGTTGCCTGTCGGAATTCAAAGGGCCCACGACTTTATTTGCATGTAACGACATCCGAGGCGAGAAAGATTTAGTACTCTTACCGGGGTCCATCTGATCAAAGACAAAATAATAATGCCATAAAGGCATAAGTTTTCGGAATCGTGCATCCATCCCAAGAAGAACAACGACGACGACGAGGACAACAACAACGAAAAGGGTGAGCGAGAAATGTGTGTGCTTTGGGCCTCATGTTTTACCGGTGATTTATTAGTGTTCCTCAAAGGAGCGACATTGGCTCGACTTTCGGTCACAAATCATGAGGACAAACGAGTTTTTATTTACCGACTCTCGAGCAGCCTGGTTTCGCGTTTTATTGGGTCAGTTTGAGCTATTTTTGTGTAATTTATTTGATTTTCTCAATATCTGTTACCAACTTATCATATTAGGTCTAATGTTTTTGTATCATTTTTGTTTCTCTCTGGTTGAACCTATGGTTTTTTTTATCCTTTACTTTCGATGATACATTTAATTACATATAGGTAGGTACTGATGGCTTTGGTTATTTGATAGATTTGATTCAATGACTTTGGTTCATTAATGTTCTTTTCCGAATGTGTAATGTTGAGCATATCCTATATCTTCCCTGTCATAGTCGTCGATTGGGACCGCTAAAACCAAACTCGATGAGCACATAATGCTCTAAACGAGTCTTATGCTTTGGCCATTCGACATTCGGCAATTAGGCAAGTCAACACATTTCTCTTATTTTGACACACACACGCTCAGCTCATTTGTGTTTGGGGGCCCGGTCATCAACATAATCGAATCAACGCTCGGTTCAATGGTTCAACATCATCATCATATCGGTCGGACGGATGAAGTGAAGTTAAACTTCCTCTCTAGCCCTAGATTTTTGCTGTTCGTGTCCTTTGCGTAGTGGTGGGCAATATGTTATTTCTGAACCAACGGAAAAATGAAATTCATGTAACATGCAACATTTTTCAACATCTGTGGCTTCTTAAAAAATTAAGCCACATATCATCATAAGGCTTATTTGTTTATTTGTTTATTATCTTGATATCATCTGACAAAGTTGGGTGTCTGAATGAATAAAACTTAAATCTAGGTTTACATAAATCTTGCTAGTTTCTCATGCTATGCTCAATCCGTTGTTTGAAAGTTGCAATGGACACATTAAAATCGAATAGGGTATAATAACGGAGGAAGCATATTTTTGCGGAACGAAGGGGGTCGTTACTGCCATAGCGCGTACTTCTTGGTTCCAATGAGAGCCAGTCTCGATTACGAAGGGTTCGTTCTGGAGCATAAATGTTACAACGGGAAAGTAGCCAACAGCAGTCAATTTCATTTCTCAAGATCTTTGCCACGAACAGTGATCGACCAATGGAATGACGATCCGCCAGCGTATGGAGTCCAAGCAGAGCACATCGTTGTGGATAAGGCGATAGATTTAACGGGTTTTCCCAAGGTAGTTCACGGAGAGCATACCGCACAAATCGCCGTTGAATTGCTTCGAAACGCGCAACCCACAAAGCCTCAAACGGCCACCATACCAGATTCGCAGATTCCAATATTGATCGAACCAGACAGCAATATAAAGCTCGTAGGCAGACGGAATCGGTGAATTCTGTACTCAGGCGTATAATGAATCCCAGCATCCTGCTGGCCTTCTCGAGTACCACAGAGAAATGAGGCTTAAAAGTCATATGACTGTCCAATAAAACTCCAAGATCCTTTATCTGATCCACACGTTGCAGTGGCTCACCCAGTATGCTGTATTCATATATCAATGGATGTTTCCTCCGACCAAATGTAATAACACAACACTTAGCAACGCTTATAACCAGTAAATTATCAGCACACCAGTTCACAACCATGTCCAGGAAGCCTTGTAACTCGTAACAATCAGCTAAACTGTTTATGACCAAAAATATTTTTAGGTCATCGGCATACAGGAGTACTCCACAGCCAGTAAGAAGCAAATTAATATCATTGCAGAACATTGTAAACAACAGAGGGTCCAAATTGCTGCCTTGTGGAACCCCAGACTTTGGAATAAAATCAGGAGATTCTGCAGAACCAATTCTAACAGCTAAACGGCGATTCGTAAGATAACTTTTTATCCAAGCACATAGTCGTTCATAACATTCCAAACGTTGCAATTTTTTCAGGAGATCGTGATTCACTGAATCGAATGCAGCCGAAATATCAGTATAAATTGAATCAATTTGTTTTCCGCCATCCATTTCTGATATGTAATATGATGTGAAAACTGTCAAATTCGTGGTTACCGAACGTTTAGGGAAAAACCGTGCTGATTTTCAGAGATCCAGTTCCGACAAGCGGAGAAAATAAAATCGTTTACGATCCTCTCTAGTACCTTCGAGCAGGCAGCTAGTGATGTGACACCACGGTAGTTGAGAATATTTTGTTTATCACCTTTTTTATGGACTAGGCTCATAAACGATCTTTTCCAGGCGTTGGGGAATTTTTGCTGTTCGAGGGACCGGTTAAAGATGTGGGTAAGTGGTTTCACTAAAAGAGTGCGACACTTTTTAAGAACGCAAGCTGGAATTCCATCCTGTCCGGCTGATTTAGTATACTCCAGTTTACCAATGGCTTCTAGAACCATTTCCTCGCTTATAGAAAAAACATCCAGATTCAGCACATCGATGGGCAATCGAGTGACGGCTGCGGAAATTTGGTCAGCAGTTGCCGATAGATCAGAGAAAACACTGGAAAAGTGCATCGCAAAGAGGTTACATTTTTCGGCAGGAGACGTGGCAATTGTGTCATTTAGTTGGAGTACCGCAGGCAGACCGGATTCCTTCCGTTTTGAGTTGACAAATTTCCAGAACTTTTTAGGATTGCGGCGAAGCTCCCTACGTGCAACATAACGTCGATAGCAAAAACGGTTGTAACTGCGATATCTTCTTGTAGCATCGTTCAATTTCATTTTAGTGAAAGGGCACCTGGAGCTAGTGAACTTTCGAAGTAATTTAGAGCGCAACTGTTTTAACCGCTTTAAGCGTCTATTACTCCAGGGAGGTCGAAGAGGAGGTCGCACCACGGGTACCGATTTGTTAAAAACATCATCCAAAATTGAGCAAAATACTCTCACGGCAATATCAACGTCCGTACAATTAAGGAAATCCGTCCAATCAATTTCAGAAAGGACTCGATTCATTGTGTCAAAATCTGCGCGATTGAAGTTGCGAGCTGAAGTATCGAACGCCTCATCAAAAACGATAGGGTTTGGAAAAGAGACGTCAAAATTAAACGGAGGATGATACATGTCAATCGGAACAACAGCATCGATGGCCTCAGTGACCGAGCTAATGGAGATAGATTCGTCCGTAAAAACCAAATCCAGCATTCGGTTTTGAGAATTGCGTAGAGAATTCCTTTGATTCATTCCATTCAGTTGCATTCCATCCAAAAGTGGTGCACTAGCCGATGTTAATACTGAAGTAGAATCTATCACCACTGACCATACTGACTGGACACTCGATTTCGTTTTCTGGATAATTTTTCCAGAAAAAAAAAAACAAAAAAAATCATTTTTCCAACAGTACGCAATGTCGATTCCAGAGTGCGCATCGATCGATTTGAAGAAATGCTATCCCAGTTAGGAAATGCCACCCAACTTTAAAAATAAAACACGCAATTTCCACGATAAAATCGGGCTAAACAGGACCAGTTTTCCTACAGGGCATTTTTTGTCAAATTTTTCAGGTTCGCCACCTGCCGTCGGTATTGCGAACCTGCAAAAGCTGACAACAAAAAATTAGACAGAAAATGGTTGAATTTTTGTTCTAAGAGTCAAGTCAGTGTGGTCAGTGCTATCACCATATTGTTATTGTCACTACGAATCCACATCAATTGCGGTTGGTTGAAATCACCAAGAAGAATGACGCTGCACGAAGGATGTTGCAATCTCACTTCAGATAAGCTATCAATATGCAGATAGATAATTGATCTATCCTGACTTTTTTCCAGTAGAATGTATGCTGAACCAATTAAAAACGAATTATGAGCATGCGAAATTTTCACCCATAAGGCTTCTATGCAATTGGTATTAGTCAAAGTAACCAATGACGCGCTGAGCTTGTTTAACACTGCTATGAGTACTCCGCCACCCCTGCTACGACGACTATTGACACTACTTCTGTCGCAACGAAATACATTATAATCAGAGCCGAACAGCTGACTAGACGGCACTGAAGGATCGAGCCAGGTTTCGGTGAATGAGTAGATGTCGTAGCCGAGCTCTGATGTAGCAATGAAGCACTCACGGTTGTATACTGTTTACCGGAATTCCATTTACCGGAAGTACCATTTACCGGAATACCATTTACCGGATTGTACTATTTACCGGAATTCCATTTTCCGGACTATACCATTTACCGGAAAACCATTTACCGGACTGTACCATTTACCGGAAAACCATTTACCGGAACTACCATTTACCGGAATTTCTTTGAAAACGTATAAATTTGGGTTGTACCCCATTTCCCCTTAAATTTTCGCCAGAATTTATCATTTAAAAAAAAAGTTCGCCTGAATGACCATTTCCCAAAATATTGAATATTTTAATACAAATGGAATCCGAAAAAAGAACTTGTTTCCAAAAAAAGGGGTTTAAAATATTATTCTTTGCGGCCCTCGTAAGGGGCTAAGGCGGCACAAAGCCGCCGAGGCTCCCAAATCCGAGGTGGCCGCCGACCCTCCGTCGGAAGCGGCGGCTCTATTACATTGGTCTAGGTCTGTCGGGGCTTCATAGGTCTGCGTGAAAGCTAGGGGTGATCCCTTAGCCCCGACAGCGACAGCGTGAAGGACAATATGTCTTTCAAGTTCGAACGCGCAGCGTGAGGAGTCGTAAACTAAAAACAAAAACAATTTTTGAAAGCCACACTGATTATCATGAAATCAATTAAAGTACCCAAATCTTGACCAAAAATCATTCTGGGCAAAAGTTCACGGGTAAACGGGATACAATAATAGATTTATCCTTGAAAACTCTTATTCCGGTAAATGGCATTCCGGTAAATGGCATTCCGGTAAATAGTACATTCCGGTTAATGTCAGTCCGGTAAATGGTTCATTCCGGTAAATAGCAGTCCGGTAAACGGTTCATTCCGGTAAATGAATTTCCGGTAAATAGCATTCCGGTAAATGGTTTTCCGGTAAATGGAATTCCGGTAAACAGTATACAACCAGCACTCACAAATCTTCGATTTCAAACCACGCACGTTCTGGTAATACAGGCGCAGCGCGTCAGATGAATTGTATGCGTCAATTGGGCATGTTTTGCGATGGTCGATAGGACGAGAGCTGCAAATTGAGGGGCAGTCATTGAACGCAGCGGGAGAAGAAGAAGAGTACTTGACTGACAGCACAGGCTGGAGAGCCTCGTTGCCTTCTTCGAACACAGGGCCGGGACGACTGTTGACGCTGGCTGGAAACTGCGCGACTGTGACGAAGGGCTTGGGGGCCTCCATTGTGCTAAGTTCGTTGCATCCCGGTGATCCAATCGGCAAATTTTCAGCCAAATTTCCAATTGAGCAGACATCCAATTTATCGACAGGTGCTGTCGAACTCGACTCACACGATTCGGGGCTAGAAGGCAGGGGTGTGTGACTAGATGGAATATATAAATCCGGAGGATACTTGCCATGAAATGGCAATTGGAAGCCTCCCCCAGAACCACCTGACCGATAAACGGAACGACTTGGAGCAGGAACAGGTGGTCGTTGGTGGTCCGGGTAAAGAACTTCCCAATTGCTTTGAGTGATGCGTCCCGAATTCCAGTTAAAAAACGCCGAGTTAGCAACGGTATCTAAACAACTGTTAGCGGTAGGCTGCAGCATAAGGCTGGCATCAGCATCGAAGCATTCATCATAAGGTATGAAAAACGCACAATCCGAGGCCCATGTAAAGCTGGAAGGCACAAATGCGTCACTGGGAGAAAAATTTGAAACAGATATATACTTGCCATAGCATGGCAATTGGAAGCCTCCCCCTGAACCACCTGACCGATTAACGGGACGACTTGCAGCAGGAACGGACGGTCGTTGGTGGCCAGAGTAGAGAACTTTCGAATTGGCATGAATGATGCGTCCCGAAGTCAAGATAAGTTTTTCTGATGGCTGGTTATTGCTGAGGACCACGAAACTGCTTCGAGCTGTAGTCCACGAATTCCTGGAAATACAATCCCTTTGGCCAAGAATCAAGATTTAATGCTTTTGGTTTTAGATCCGGAGATAGGCCGACTGCATCAGAAGTAGTAAAGTTTATGGGACATCACATTAGCGTAGCAAAAAACTTTTTTATTAATGAAAAATATAACGGCAAACATTTTAAAAACTCATCAATGGTTTTTGCAAAATTTTAAATTGTAGGTTATATGAGTAAATTTCATATTTGTATGGGATTTTTTTTCATTTTGTTCTTAGAAAAACGACCATGATTTTTCTTTCAACTCTGGAACCGAGCAATTTTCTCATTTAGTAAGGATTTATAAACTCTAAACGGAAATTTGTAAAATTTTGTCGAAGAACGTAATTATTATCTCCTCTGATAACCGAATTATAGCTCGTTGAAAAGAAGTATGTAGTTTAGCATTGTAGGAAGTTCAATTGAACCCGTAACGCTGTCACATAAAAACCAGAAATTGCTAAGCGAATTTTTATTGATGTTCAAATTTAAATGTTTTTGGTCTTATTTAACTACTTTTAACGCCAAAAGATTTTTTTTTTTCATAGTCCGTCTCAGGACATAACCTGATGAACAATATTCCTCCAATTCACTCGGTCCATGACAACCATTATTCGATTCCTCGGACATCCCACATTCGCCAGATGGTGCTTCACTTGTTCTGACCACCTCGCGCGTTGCGTCCCCGCTCGTCTTGTTCCTACCGGATTCAAAGCGAACACCTGCACTACCAGCACTTTTGCGCCATCTGTGAATGCAGATGTGCTAACAGCCAAGATACTTTGCCCGGACTCTTACCAGAGGGGGACGATTTGTTTCCGCGTCTACAGAGGGAAGAAGCAACTGGCAATATCGTTGGAAATATAGGTCGGCTCTTTGAAAATCAATGCAAGCGCATTGCAATCCCAAAGATCTCAAAGGAATCAATAAAGTACAACGACTTACCAACGAATTGCCAACTACGTCTTCCGGGTGTCCAAACATAGGCCGTCGGATTGCCTCTTCGGTCGGACAGGGGGTTAGTTTTGAGCCACCATACTTCCGTCGACTTTCGAGACTCTTTCCAAGGTTTCCGATTTTGGAATTCGCACGGTACTTCGATACAACCACGACGTTCGATTCTACCAGGACGCTTATCATAAATCCGATACTTTGACAGTAAACTTTAAACCACGACTACGTTTGCGACATCCGTCTTACAACGTTCCAGGAATAGAGAGCTGGCTCATGTCTTGCCAGCTTTCAGGAAAACTTTTCCCACCGCCCTTCTTCTGAGGTTTTTCCTCAAACCCAAGCCCAGACAGAGCAAAAAAGACGCGCGAGTAGTTCAAGCATTTTTTTTTGTGGTCGTAGTCGATCATCCCTTAGTTAGCCATTGCGCTTTAAAGACGCCCTCTCAATCTTAGGTCAAGAAGCGTCGCTTACACTGAGTAAATCTAGATCTTCAGAGAGTTTCACTAAAATTACTAACGATTAGAGATGTACCGAATAGTGGTATTCGGCGAACGGCCGAATACCGAATATTGAGTTTTTCAACTATTCGGCCAAACGAATATTCAGCCGAATATTCGGTCGAATATTCTAGTGAGCATTCAATGAAAAAAACCTTAAGCATTATTTTCAATGCTTTCTATTTCTTCCATAGTAATGCCCCATCATGTTTTAGTCAATTATTTCAAACCAGATGATATTATCCGATGATGTATTACAAGATATTTTTTAATGAAGTAGTGGTTTTTCTGATTTTTAAAATGTCACCAATAACTGAAAAGACATCAGACGACTAGTCGCATCTAGGGCGTTTATCACCAATGAGATTGCGTTCCTGTGAAATCTGGAATAAAATATGTCGAAACAGGTGTCAAGTTATTTGAAATTGCTTCTCTTATATTGAATAAGATGAAGGTCAAATTTTAGCAAGATATCTTTAAAATAGTTTAAAAAAAAATAGATGATCTTTAACCTTAAGCAAACTACATTTACAACTACACGTATCCAGACGGTCAGACATTCAGAGCGATTTTTGAAAAAAAAAAATTAGAAAAAGGCAAAATTTATGCATATTTAGAAATTTTTGAAACATTGAACACAAAATCTTGAAAAATTTCACAGAGGAATATGAGACCGTACCCTAGGCTCTATTGGGTCACGGCGATGTTGTGCTTTCTTGTGTTTATGGAAGTTCACGGTTTGGAAACAAGCTCAAAAACTAACATAAACCTGATAGGGCGGTAGCACATAACCTTATTCGATATGAGATCATAGAAACATAATTTAAAGGTGGTTTAATAATAATTATAATGACGTTTTTTTTTCTTTGATGATCCATGTCGATAAGGTGAATGGGAGTTGAAACACTTGCCCTCCCTTCCATCGGACAAAAAGAGCGTTGCGCAGTGGAAATATCACAATTATATATAAGTTGATATTTCCACTTGTTGACCACCATGCGCAAGTTAGGTTAGAACAGATAGTATTGTGAAAGATAGACAACTGTAATCAATCTTTTTGGATAGTCTATTTAGGATACTGGATAGGTGGGTGATTTTATAGTAAATACCATAATAAGTTGAATGAGAACGTTAACAATTAAGTACTGATATGGTAGATAGAAATAGAATAGATATATAATGGTATTCGTCTCCCCAATGCTCTAGTAAGTGTGCATTTGCGGTTTATGAATTTCGGAGGCCTATTCTTAAACCAAGCATTTTACAAGATCTAGAGGCTCATTGGATGAGAATGCTGTTTGAACTGATTTCTAAAAAAAACTTTTTCGTTGTAATAGGTACTTTTTTTCTGTAGTAAATTTGTCTGTCGTAAAATTATATTTCAAATTCAAAGAAGAAAGAAGCCGTGATATAAATGGGTAGATCTTCTCACGCAAGATTTTAAAGTATCGAATAGTGGAAGTATCACATCAGATCTTGCGAACACGAACGGATCACTGATGAACACCAGTGAAACGGAACCTACGTGTTGGCCCCACGGCTTTAAACAAACGTCTTACTGTTCAATATGGTCCGATCAGAATTGATTGTTTGACCTGATATAATTTTTCATACAATTTGCTTAATAAAGTTTTATATTTCAGGTCCTTTATTTTTAAAGAAGTTCTCTTAGAAAAACAAAAAATCTAAACAGGCTTTGAGCAAAGCATATGGTAAGACACGTTCTTCGTCGCAGGTGAGTGTTCTTTTATTATTATTATTTTTTTTTTATCTTACTGAAAAGAATATCAACAAACCGAACAGCGGTGCGTATGATAGTGGAAATGATGGATAAATCTATCATTTTCCAAACAATGGTAGTATTCCTTAGTGAAAACATCACAAATAACAGATGATGCATTTTATGTACTGTTGATAAGTGTTATAACAATCATATTGATTTTTTTTTTGATTTTCTCAAAACTCTGTATAATTACTTTTTGTGTTCTGTAGAATTATTACGCCTCAGATTCAGATAGACAGATTCTGATTTTAGTTCTGTTTCATGTCGTTCTAGTATTTTTTTTTTGTATAATTACCGAGTTTCCACGTATTTGTTCTGAATCTCTTAACATTGACATACATATTTGGAAATATTTTTCATTAGCTGATCTATGTTAATCTCAGTAAAAAAATCAAAAATTCAAATTTATTGAAACGAGTAAGGCTAGGTGACAGGTAGGGAAAATTCAACTAAGGTAAGATAGTGAACCCTTCTGACAATGATATCGAGACTTTGGCGTATGTTATCATACTATGTTACTGCTCGGTTGAATTGGAGGTTGGGTTAACTCGAAGCTCAAGTAGGACCCAATTGTCCCAGTCCGTCGAGCACTATCTTAACGCTTCCCTCAACTGGTGCTTCAGAACCCTCGGGCTCTGTTGCCGCTATCCTTTTCTAAGCTATTCTACTCTCATGTAAATTTTCCTCTTCTGTCCCCCGATCTGTTTTTCCTTTCCGGGTCAGCCAGGTAGCTCATAAACCCATACAAAAAAAAAAATATTTTTATTTAATTTTCAGCTCGATGATCAGTAGTTAATTGAAATACATATACCTATTCATAGAAGTGATTGGAGAATTTTTTTTTTTCAAATAATTTGCTCACGAGAGTTATCCAAATTTCGTTTTCCAAAGTATTTTAAACACAAAAACACAAAAAATTTATCAATGTTGTTATACTTCTAGATCAATCACTGGACTGAAACAGTCCATCATTTCGGGATATTCTGTGAAGCTTGTTTAGTCTTTAGCGTTTCAAAAAATCGGCTCTTCCGTCAAATCAAAAGATTGTGTAGGAAAAAGACTAGTAGAGTTGAAAAGGACACAATATTATTCAGTAAACATAGAAAGCAAGTTTCAAATAATGAATCATTTGAGAATTTTTTAAATCTGTTTAACGAATTAACGTAAGATATGATGATGGAAATCATTTACAATTCATTTATTGAAGAATTGTTCTGAGCTTTACGAAAAACAATCTTTAGTCTCAAACAATCTCGCTGGCGTTGAAAGTGACAATGTTCTTAATGAGTAAATTGGGAAATATTTTATATTTTGGCAAGACTTCTAATACTAATAGGCTTATTATTGTGATTATTATACAGCTTGAATAGAACCACACGAAAGATTTCTTGTAATGGACTTTCATTTCTTGATTCACTTGTGACAAACAAATTAAAATGTTTTTCAGATTCTTGATCGTAAATTCAATTCATACACAGAATTTATATCTTTGTATATCTGAGGGTGTTAAAAACTAAAATATTGAATGAAATTGACTAACAACAAAACCCAGGTGAAACCTAAGTCAAATAAAAAATAAAAGCTTTTTCAATGGCGAGTGGCGCTACAAGAACATTCCAAATTTTTTTTTTCTTTTGAGTACATTAAAATTCAAACAAATAGTTCGTTTATTTTGAAATCAAGGCTATCGATAAGAGCGTAAAAAATAGGTTAAAATATTCGATTACACTAGTCAAAAGTGTCTCCTGATCATATCCTTTCACCCAAATCTCCAGTCCAAAATTTTTTGCTAGGATGCAGAGGTAACCTCGGTCCTAAAGCACGAATTATTTCTGTCATCCCTTTCTCTCTTTCTAAACTATCTATTGACTACTAGGACGTGGCCGGCGCCGTTATTGATGATTAAAGAGAGAGCATCAATTTTGGGCATTGTGGATATGCTGTCAGTCCCAGACACCATTCTTTTGACCTTTGATCAAAATTGGTGGCCTCGGTCAATCACGGAGTAGCAACCATTGGCGATGTGGAATTCATTCTACTGGGCCACACCAGCGATCATGGTGTTCGAAATGCAGAAATGATAATGATCTGATTCAAGATACGTTTCCAAAACAAGGTCAATTGAACAATTTGGTACCATAAAGAGAACAGAGATTTTTTTCTCAAAGCTTATAATAAAGCATTTCGGATTCAATGATTCAAGGTGGATGTGAGTAGTCAATCAAGCTAAGCTATCAAGCTAAGCTAATTTCACAGAGGAATATGAGATTTTTATTTGATTTAGCAAGTAATCTGAATTAACCCGAGCAAAACTCGAGAAGAATTAAACAATATCTTGACATCCTGGCCAGATTTGACTTATCTGGATTTTTACTGGATTTATGGGCATTCCTGAATATTTCCAGAGAATCTGGAATAAACTATAATCAAAGTATAAAGCGATACCGTTTAGCATTCTCCTGTAGGATCTCCAGTGAAAGATACGCGGATACACCTTAGATGCTTTGCTGAAACCATAAGTTTTTAATGATTTTGTAGCTTTTACATCATTACTTTTGGATATTTTATAAATTATCCAAAATTATTTGAAAAATTTACAAGTCTGTAGTAGATATTCGGCCTATTCGGCCTATTCGGCCGAATACTTAACTCAACTATTCGGTGAGCCGAATATTCGGCTTAACGGTTTTTTGGTGATATTCGGCGCCGAATATTCGGCCAACCGAATATTCGGTACATCTCTACTAACGATATTGCCCATAAGCTTCGGGAGCATTTGTTGCCACGCAACAATGTCCTGCCCAGCATATTCGGCCAGCCTTCACCACTTTCTGGATACTGGGTTCGCCGAAGAGCCATGCGAACTCGTTATTCATCCTTAGCCTTTACACTCCGTTCTCCTGCACGTCGCTAAAGATGGTTCTTAACATTCGAATACTCCGAGTGTACGCAGGTCCTCCTCGAGCAATATCCATTTCTCGTGCCCGTAGAAAACAGCCGGTCTAATGAGCGTCATGTACTGCGAAGGAGGGCTAAGTCTGCTTGTGGAGTCCATAGTAAGCACGACTTTCACTCATCACTTGCCGCAGGATCTCACGGCTGGTGTCATTGTCTGCGGTCACCAGTAAGCCGAGATGCTCAAAGTCTTCAACTATCTTCAACTCGTCGCCGTCGATCGTGACCTTGTTATTTCTGGACAAGCGGGGTTTTGTCGGTCTTGGATCCGCAGGCAAGCATATACTTCGGTCTCCAGTGTGCGGTAGATCTCCTCCATCGCCGCAGATGGTCTGCCGACTATATCAATACCATCGGCAAAGCAGATAAGTTTAATGGATCTGTTGAAAATCGTGCCCCGCATTTCGCCCACCGCTCGCTGAATAACACCTTTTAGCGTCACATTGAACATCATGCAGGGTATTATTTATTTACGTCTTTGGTTGTCTAACCGTACAGACTAGTTGCTTAAGCCTAAGAAACTCTGCTTAAAACTAATTTAAACCTACGTTTACACATTAAAATCAAACAAATGACTCACTGAGTTAAAACTTTCACAACATCTATCAATTGGATGGTTCCAGCCATATACAGTACGGTGATACGGTGATAGGAACTGACGTCGCCGAAGTGTCCTCGTGGAAACGTATATATTGACACGTTGCAGTATGTATGCGGAGTCAACACGGTGGGTTAAGGTATCAAAAATGAAGGCTTGCTGCAGTTCAATACGACGCTTTTCTAGTGTAGTTAGGCCTATCAGAGCACACCTTTGCTCATAAGGCGGGAGTCGGAGCGGGTCATTCCAGGGAAGACGCCGGAGAGCGTATCTTACGAAGCTACATTGAACTCGTTCGAGGCGGAAGCATTGAGTGCTCTGAGAGGGAGCCCACACCTGGACAGCATACTCCATGATACTACGAACGGACGAGTAGTAGATGGCTTTCAGTGCATATATGTCGTCAAAATCCCTTGTGTTTCGGCGAAGAAATCCAAGTGCTGCAAAGCCCTTTGCCACGGTTAGCGCTATGTGCTCGGCGAAAGTGAGCCTGTTGTCGATTTTAATCCCTAGATCAAGAATAGATTTTGTATTTTCCAAACAGAGGCCGGATAGCTGGTAGTCAAAATTTATAACATTTCTTGATCGGGTAGAATTAATGATCTTGCACTTTTTCGCATTTGCTTGCATTCCGTTCATCTGACACCAGCTCTCTAATGTAGCGATGTCCGCTTGCAGGGCGAGACAGTCTACAGTGCTGTGAATCTTTCTAAAAATCTTCAGATCGTCGGCATACAATAGAGTGTCGGATTGAAGAGTTGCGCACAGGTCGTTCACAAAGATTATGAAGAGAAGCGGTCCAAGGTGACTCCCCTGAGGAACTCCAGATGGGATGGCAAACGTTTCCGAGCGCGAGTTTTTAATTTTCGTGAAGGCACGACGGTCCGTGAGATATGATTCAATCCATTCAAGCGCCTATTCAGGAAAACCTAGCTGATCCAGCTTAGCTACAAGTATTTTGTGCGGGACACGGTCAAACGCTTTTGCGAAGTCTATATAAACAGAGTCCACTTGAAAACCTTTCTCCATGCTGTTACTCAAAGAGCTTACATAGCACATCAGATTGGTTACGGTTGATCTTCGCTTCATAAAACCATGTTGAGCCTCAGATATAAAAGGTTTTGCAGCGGCATATATTCGTTCATGCATTAGGACTTCAAAAATCTTAGATATTGAGTTCAAAATTGATATAGGTCGGTAATTATCTACGCAGTTAATATTTCCTGATTTGTGAATCAGTGAGATGGACGCAACTTTCCATGCTCTGGGAAAAGATCTTTCCGATAGTGACCGGTTTATTATACTACAAATCGGGGCAGCTAAAGGTGCTGCGCAAAGTTTCAAAAAAGCGGTGGGTATGCGATCTGGACCAGAACCTTTAGTTGGGTCAAGCGAAGACAATTGTTCGTAGATATCCTGCTCAGTGAAACACGGTAAAGGTAAGTTGATATCGTACGATTGAATAGAGGCGATGTAGTTGCTGTCAGAGTCGGTACTAGCTGGACAATATACACTTTGGAAGGAATCAGCGAACATATTAGCCGATTCAGTCGAGTTAGAGGCAGTGACTCCATTAAACCTCATGTCTGCAGGAATAGATGCGTTCCGTTTTCTTCGATTAAAGTATTTCCAGAATGACGATGGATCACGTTTGAGGTTTTGTTGAAGCTGAGAAATGTGTTGGCGGAAGAGCTGATCGTTCAGGTTTTTGAATTCATTCTCTATGGATCTCAAATGGCATCTGCGATTTTCAGAACGATTCTTGTTAAAACTTTTACGTGCCTTTCGTAGCTGATTTCGTAACCGTCTTAGATCGGAGTTCCACCACTCGTGCTTTATTGGTTTAAAGCTCTTCGGGCGTTTCAAGGGAATGTTTTGTCTTAAAACCGAGTAGAGTTTTTCATAGAAAACATTCAGAGCGGAATCCACATTGTTGGCAGCTTCAAGAGTATTCCAATCTATCGAATTGAGCGCAGCAGTAACAAGACCGTAATCGCATTTATTGAAATCGAAATCAAACTCTCCAACAGGTTCTTCCTGATCACACACATGATCGACGATTTCAAGGCATATAGTGTATGATTTATGATGACGATCCGTAGGAATAATCGAAACAGGTGACTCAAAAAAGTTCAGGTTTTCGGGATTATTTGAAAAAAACGAGGTCTAAAAACCGCATATTGGCATTCGGTATACAACAAATTTGATGCATACCTGCAGAAAGAATCCTTTCAGTTAGAGCAATTTCAGCTTCGGATGATGGATTCGACGGTAGTAAACTGTTTACATCGTGGTCAAAGAACCATTGGAGGTGTGGGAGATTATAATCACCGACAACTATGACTGTGTCACGAACAGAAGCTAAGCTCATGATTTCTTGGACGGCAGTGAAATGGCTTTCATAATTTCGGAGGCTGCTGTTAGGTCGAAGGTATATGCAGCACAGGAACAAAAAATTAGAGCCAGTATTGACTTTAACAACGGTTTGTTGCAAATGTTCGCAGTTTTCGATATTAAGAGGGGATGCAATAAGTTTTTGTTTTACGGCAATCATCACTCCACCTCCTCGTTGAGCATTGCTCGTTTCAGAGGTACGATCACAACGGAATATAGTGTAGTTTGACGTTAGTTCATTGTTGTGAATGTTTTCATTCAACCAGGTTTCTGTGATCAAAATACAATCATGATCACTTGCGGCAAGAGCGTTGTTAAAAGCAGCGGTTTTGGTGCGCATTCCACCTGCATTCTGGTAGTATAAGGAGAAAGCACGGCGAAAATTCTGGATCGATGATACTATTCGGTTTGCATACGAAGAAACTGGATCTGCGATCGAAGATACAGTGGGGACGGGAATTATTGTGTCGGAGTAATGTAGGGAGTTGTTTGAGCGGTTAGATTCAGAGTTACAGGCTGCTGCTTTGGTGCCCAAAAAACCTCGCTAGATCCGTTGCCAGTGAATTCTCTGAAACGAATTCCAACCGGCCAAGTCTCAGTGGCTAGTGCTTTGCTTTTTAGATCGACGTGCATATCCACTTTGAAAGACACAAACGAGAGGGTGTTGAGATTCCTTCCCCTGGGTACAAGCTTTCTCAACTTCACGTTTTCGTCACCAAGATGACTACGAATCATTTCCAAAACTCTATCATCTGAAACGCTTGGATGGATTCCTGCCAGATAAAGTGAAAACGTGGGTACAGTGGCCTCAGCACTCTGTGACGAGATATCGGTATGCTCTGAGTTAGTACCTTGTGCGCAAATGCGAGGAGGGGGTGGGCGACGAGGGGTTGAACTACGATCATCATCAAAACGACGGCGCTTGGTGCTCTGCACAGGAACATTCAGTTGATGGGACTGAGGAGTAATTTTCGGTGTCGGGAAATTCTTCAAACCGGAACGAATTTCGCTGCGAATCGCTTGAAGAATACTGTCATGAATTTCCGTTTTCAATGACGATTTGAAAGAATCAATAAAATCGTCATTGACCGATGATACAGATAACATGACATTTTTGAAGCGTGCCTCCGAGAGCAAATTTTTGCAGCAGGTGCAGATCCAAATTAAATGAGAGGTTTTGGATTTTGCTGCCACAAGGGATTCCGATAAACCTGAACATCTCAGACATACTTTGGTTGAACAGAAACCTTCACAAACAATAAAGTCCCCTTCGAAATTTTGGGCACATTTTTCACACATATGCGGCATATTGTAATGTTAGTCTATAATGCCTCCAATGCTGAGCAACAGATGTCGTTAGTGTTGTGATAAAGATCGGTAGCGTACCGACGCGGGTTGGTTGGAGATTGGGATATTGTTTACCTTTCGGCGACGCTGTAAACAATCGGGCGACGGCGACGCTATACTCACTGCGTACGAGAGCTTGATGGCTGCTGTTGTTTTGGTCTGGGTTTTCGGACGGGAAATGATGAGACGGTGGCGATGATCGGCTATATTTTCAGGCTTTGCGAGGTACAGCGATAACAAGGGTAATGTTTTTCAGCAAGTACAGGTGAGCAATTTCATATTTTATCTGCTGCGACTGTGAAACTCGGCTAGGAGGCGGTTTTCGGTGGTCCGTGGTTGGCGGTTGATTTTAGCACAGAGTTGACGAATACGGTATAGAGGGTTGCGGGTGAGGTGGGAGAGCTTGGGCGGGGTGATGTGGCGTTGGCATCTATCAACCACTTCTCAGCCAGCGCAATTTAATTCACATGAATTACTAACCTCTTAACCGGTCGAACGGAGCTAACTCGATGTGCGTGGGCGAGCAGGGCGTTAGAATCAGTGAATCCAGGTGAGCCAGTGGGAAAATGATCGATATTGCGTCGAAAATTATGCAAAATAGCAGAGCGGTTGGAGCTTATAAACAACAGACGATTAAACCATCGCTTTGTCGAGGCCCCCTGCGTGATTCGAATGAACTCGACAATTCACCCGAAATCCGCACACAGCACTGCGTTCCATCCATCGTTGCCTTGATTAATCAGGTCAGCTTCCCGGAAAAACCGTTCTCGTCCACGATTTTTCATAGCTCGTCACGGTCGATCGTGTCGTATGCCGGTTTGAACTCAATGAATAGATGGTGCGTAGGGACTTAGAGTTCACGGTATTTTTGGAGGATTTGCCGTAATGTGAAGATCTGGTTCGTCACGGACCGTCCCTCCATGAAGCCGGCCTGATGACTTCCCACGAATCTGTTTGCTTGTGAAGTTAGGCTGCGGAGTAGGATGCGGGACAGCATTTGTAGGCGGCATTTATGACAGTGATCGCTCGGTAGTTCTTGACCATCAACCGGTATAGGCAATCAGCCAACTTGCCAGGTTCCATTTCGATGAGTTCAGCTGCGATGCCATTCTTCCCAGCTGACTTGTTGCTATTCACCTGGTGGATGGCCTCTCTTACTTCACTCATCGTTGGGGGTGGCTCCACCTCGTCGTTGGCTACGCCGGCGATTTCTGTCTCGATCTCCTACATGTGCGCCGTTCAGGTGTTCATCGAAGTGTTGTTCCACCTTTTGATCACCGCACGTTTGTCCGTCAGGATGCCTCAGTCCTTATCCCGGAACATGTCGGCCTGCGGCACGAAGCCTTTGCGGGTTGCGTTGAGCTTCTGATAGTCCTTTCGTGATTCCTGGGAACGTTGCAGGTGCTCCAGCTCCTCGAACTCCTCTAGGCAGCGCTTTTTCTCCTGGAAAATTCGGACACAGCTGCCTGTTCCGCTGTCGGTGATTTTCCACATTTCGAAGTGTGCTTTTTTCCTCTACTGCCGCCCGCGAGGCGTTCTTTCCGTTCATCACCCTCCTACACTTATCGTCAGACCAGTCGTTCCATCGTGTTCGTTCCACATGCTCAATGACGTTCTCCGCAACACTGTTGATGGCTGACTTGATGGTGTCCCAACAGTCCTCGAGAAGGGCTTCGTCAAGCTCGCCCTCTGCCGGCAGCGCTGCTTCGAACGATTGCACGTAGTCTGTCGCGACCTCAGGTTGCTTCAGTCGTGCGATATTTAACCTAGACGGGCGTCGGTTTCTTATGTTGTTCGCTACGAAGAGTTTTGGGCGCCTCGACAGGATCTGACGTCGATAATGTCAGAGAAGTGCCAGCTGTCTATTAAAATGTGATCGATCTGTGTTGCGTGAACACAAATGTTATGCCGAAAGAAAAACCTCCATTCAACAGGTCATAACCTAATAACACTACCTAGATCTAGGATCAGAATCCGACATCAGGTTTAAGATAGATTCATCAGTATTTAAGATTTTGGATCAGGACAAAGACCCAGCATTTAGGATGGGGATCAAGAATTTAATATCAGGATTTAGTTAAAGTTCGGATCCCAAAAGTCAACAGGATCATCAAAGATCCGAGATCCGAGTCTAGGATTCTGAATCCAGATTAACATCAGCTATCAAGATGAGGGAATCAGTTTATTAAAATAATTTCGAAAACTGCCGCCCGCGAGGCGTTCTTTCCGTTCATCACCCTCCTACACTTATCGTCAGACCAGTCGTTCCATCGTGTTCGTTCCACATGCTCAATGACGTTCTCCGCAACACTGTTGATGGCTGACTTGATGGTGTCCCAACAGTCCTCGAGAAGGGCTTCGTCAAGCTCGCCCTCTGCCGGCAGCGCTGCTTCGAACGATTGCACGTAGTCTGTCGCGACCTCAGGTTGCTTCAGTCGTGCGATATTTAACCTAGACGGGCGTCGGTTTCTTATGTTGTTCGCTACGAAGAGTTTTGGGCGCCTCGACAGGATCTGACGTCGATAATGTCAGAGAAGTGCCAGCTGTCTATTAAAATGTGATCGATCTGTGTTGCGTGAACACAAATGTTATGCCGAAAGAAAAACCTCCATTCAACAGGTCATAACCTAATAACACTACCTAGATCTAGGATCAGAATCCGACATCAGGTTTAAGATAGATTCATCAGTATTTAAGATTTTGGATCAGGACAAAGACCCAGCATTTAGGATGGGGATCAAGAATTTAATATCAGGATTTAGTTAAAGTTCGGATCCCAAAAGTCAACAGGATCATCAAAGATCCGAGATCCGAGTCTAGGATTCTGAATCCAGATTAACATCAGCTATCAAGATGAGGGAATCAGTTTATTAAAATAATTTCGAAAACGGAAATAACTAGAGATGTACCAAATATTGGTATTCGGCGAATGGCCGGATATCGAATATTGATTTTTCAACTATTCGGATTTGGCATGGAGTGGTATTTGAGAACGAGCATCATTTCTATGAATATTAGGTATCCTTCAATCCTCTTAGTGTGAAAATAGGAAGGGAGGAGGGGGGCTACCTTACAATTTTTTATATAACTCGAAAATTAATCAAGCTATTGGAACCAAATTTGGTACGGGAAGGTATTTGGATACAAAAAACATATCTATGATTATTTGAGACTCCTCTATTATTTTAGAAGGGAGATATAAGAGGGGAGGGGGGCCTCTTATAATTTTTTCGTAAATCTAAAACTAATTAAGCAATTAGAACAAAATTTGGCATGGGCGGGTATTTGGGAAAGTGGCATCTTCTAACGATTGTTTGAGACCCCTTTCTTCTTTCAGCGCATAGAAAGGAAAGAGGGAGGGGAATTTCATACAATTTTTACGGCAAAACTCGAGAACTCCAACAGCAAATGGATCTAATTTTGGCATGGAACGATATTTGGGTACGAAAAATCCTTAATGAACTCCTTCAAAGAAGTGGATAAAGGGGGGGGGAAGGGGTCTCCTTTACCATTTTCAGTATAACTGGAGAGCAGATCAAGCAAATGGAACCATATTCAGCATGTGAGGGTATTTGGATACGAGAAATGTTTCTGTTATAAACCCCACCTTTTTTCAGGGGAAAGATATAAACGGGGAAAAAGGGGCTTCCATGTAAATTTTTTGCATAACTCGAGAATGAAACGAGCAAATGAAATCAAATTTGGCATCAAAAAGTATTTGAGTATGAAAAATACTTTTATGAATTTTAAGTTCTCACCCCTCTATTCAATGGGGAGAACGGAAAGAGCGATGGTACTTCTGTGGTACTTCCTTTCAAGTTCATGCATAACTCAAGAATTTACATCGCAAATAAAACCAAATTTGGCATGGGATGGTTTTCAATACGAGAAATGTTTCTATGTGAAACAATTTCTTTCTTGCAGTAGGAGGATAGAATTGGGATTATAGGAAGGGAAGAGGAAAACTTACATTTTACTTTTTTTTTAACAAAATCCGAGAAATACACAAAACTTAACATGGAAAATCATTTTGGTATGATTCTATGATTATCTGACACACCATCCTCCTTTCAGTAAGTAGGTACATAGGAGGAGAGAGGTGAGCCAATACAATTTTTTAGCATAAGATCTCAATTTATACTAACGAAGCCAACAAATGGAAACAAATATAGCATGGGTAGGCACTTGGTTACGAGATATGTATGTTTCTACGATTTTTGCGCTTCACAGTGTAGAAAGGGAGGGCTCCATATAAATTTTGTTGTGAAGCTTAATAACTTATCAACCAATGGAACTATATTTGATATAAGAGGATTCTTGCGAACGAAAAAAAATTGGGTATGATTATTAAAGATCACGATCTCCGTTCAGCAGAGTGTGAAGGGAAGGACAGGGGGACTCTCTTATTAGTATTTTAGCATAAATCCAGAACATATTCAGCAAAAACAACCATATTTTATAAGTTAGACTAGCTGACCCGGTGTACTTTGCTACACCTTTCAAAATCGAATGATATTTTTAGAATTTATTCAAATTTTTATTGTTTTGTTGGCATTATTTTAAATCAAAATATAACATAATTCATAAGCATTTGTGTTGAAGATCTGATAATTTAAATCTGTTTCTTTAAGCTCCGCCCTAAAAAAAGGAGGGTTCCAAATAAATCGTACGCAAACAATCCAACTGATAAAATCTGGTTGGTTTTGCTTAATATGTTCTGGATTTATGCTAAAAACTGATAACAGAGCACATGGAGAATGGAGATCGTGATTTTTAATAATCATATCCATTTTTTTTGTTCTCAAAAATCTTCTTTGTCAAATATTGTCCCAATGGTTGATAATTTTTTAAGCTTTACAACAAAATTTATATGGAACCCCCTCCTTTCGTCTCCTCTCTACACTGTGAAGCGTAAGGGTCTATAACAATTGTAGAAACATATCTTGTAACCAAGTCCCTTTCCATGCCATATTTGTTTCCATTTGTTGGCTTCTTAAGCATAAATTGAGAATTAATGCTAAAAAAATTGTGTTGGGTTCACCTCCCTCCTCCTATGTACCTACTCACTGAGAGGAGGATGGTGTGTCAGATAATCATAGAATCATACTAAAATGATTTTCCACGTAAAGTTTTGTCCATTTCTCGGATTCTGTAAAAAAAAAGTTTAATGTAAGCTTTCCTCTTCCCTTCCTTTATTTCCAAATCTATCATCCCACTGCAAGAAAGGAATTGTTTGACATAAAAAAAATTCTCGTATTGAAATATCATCCCATGCCAAATTTGGTTTTATTTGCGATGTAAATTCTTGAGTTATGCATAAATTTGAAAGGAAGTACCAACTCCCTTCCATTCGCCCCATTGAATGGAGGGGTGAGAACTTAATGTTCATAAAAGTATTTTTTGTACTCAAAAAACTTGATACCAAATTATATTTCATTTGCTCTATTAATTCTTGAGTTATGCAAAAAAATGTATGGTAGCCCTCTTTCCCCTTTATATTTTTTCGCTGAAAAAAGGGTGGGGCATCAATTCATAACAGAAACATTTCTTGTGTCCAAATACCCTCACATGCCAAATATGGTTCAAATTTGGTCGATCAGATCTCCAGTTATACTGAAAATTGTAAGGGAAATCTCTTCTCCCCCTTTTCATCCACCTTTTTGAAGGATTCAGGAATACCAAATATTCAAAGAAGCATTTCTCGTACCCAAATATCGTTCCATGCCAAATTTGGTTTCATTCGCTGTTGTAGTTCTTGAGTTATGCAATAAAAATTGTACGGAACTTCCCTCCCTCCCTCCTTCCTTTCTCCCCGCTGGAAGAAGGAAGGGGTCTCAAACAATCATTAGAACATATCACGTTCCCAAATATCCACCCATGCCAAATTTGGTTCCATTTGCTTGATTAGTATTTGAGTTATGTAAAAATTATAAAGAGGGCCCCTCCCCCCTTTATATCTCCCTACTGTAAAGAGGGAGGGGTCTCAAATAATCATAGAAATATTTTTCGTATCCAAATACCTTCCCATGTCAAATTTGGTTCCATTTGCTTTATAGGTTTTTGAGTTATGTAAAAAATATGAAAGAGGCCCCTCCCCCTTTCAACTGAAAAAAGGGAGAGGCCTCAAATAATCATTGAAATATTTTTCGTATCAAAATACCTTCCCATGCCAAATTTGGTTCCAATATCTTGAATAGTTTTCGAGTTATATGAACAATTGTAAGGTAGCCCCCCTCCCCCCTTCCTATCTCCTCACTGAGAGGAGGGAAGGGTACCTTATATTCATTGAAATATTCCCCGTTCCCAAATACCACCCCATGTCAAGTTTGATACCGTTTGCTTGCTTGATTTGGTTCCGATATCTTGATTAGTTTTCGAGTTATATGAAAAAATGTAAGGTAGCCCCCTCCCCCCTTCCTATCACCCCACTGAGAGGAGGGAGGGGTACCTTATATTCATAGAAATATTCCTCGTTCCCAAATACCACCCCATGCCAAATTTGATACCATTTACTTGATGGGTTCTCGAGTTATGCAAAAAATTTACTTTTCCTTGGGAGGCCCCTCCCCCCCTTCATGAGAAAGGGAGGGGTCTCAAACCATAATAGGAACCTTCCCCTGCCTTCAATACCCCTACCTGCCAAGTTTCACGCAAATCGGTTCAGTAGTTTCCGAGTCTATAGGGAACAGACAGACAGACAGACAGACAGACAGACAGACAGACAGACAGACAGACAGACAGACAGACAGACAGACAGACAGACAGACAGACAGAAATTCATTTTTATATATATAGATTGTTTGCGTACGATAAATTTGAGACCTTCGTTGCTCAGGGCGAAGCTTAAAGAAACAGATTAAAATTATCAGATCTTTAACACAAATTTAAAGATCAAGATTAAGAAAATTAGTTTAAGTCATGTTTGTTTTGCAATTTGAAACTCCAGCTGCAGCTCTCATTTTATAGCGAATGCTTATGAATTATGTTATAATTTGATTTGAAATTATGCCAGCAAAACAATAAAAATTTGAATAATTTTTGAAAATATCATTTGTCATTGAAAGGTGTAGCAAAGCACACCTAGTCAGCTAGTGTAGAATAAAAATAAGAGAGGCCCTATGATGCTGCCTTGCGGGACACCATTCTCTAAAACTTCTAAAGAGCACCTTGCAATTCCCAAATAAACAAAATGTTTCTGGTTGGCCAGTTAACAGTATCAAGTCGTTCGCTGTGACTCTGATACCATAACACTCTAGTTTTTTTTAGAAGAACTTTATGGTTGAGAGTGTGGAAGGTTTTTCTTAAATCGAGAAAAAGTGTACCTACAATTTTTAAGAGTCATTTTTTCTCAATGTAGACAAAAGTTGTTAGAATTTTTACAGTAGGGCTTTATCTTTCCGGAAGTATTTAGGCAAAGCCCAGGAAATACTCAACAAAAATAAAGACTTGAACTTGAAAACTTTCCCAAATTTTGTATTAAATATCCGGGCAAACCCGGATAAAACCAGGCAATCTGGAAAACTGAATGTGGACACCTATTATTTCAATAGATCACAATGTTCCACTTCCAATTTGCCCACCACTGATGGCGGGCTTAGCCTTGATGAAACAAAAACAATCGTACATAAGTTCAACACATTCAAATGTTCGTCCAAAATCGATAGTGAGTATTGCCATCATGATTGACCCTTCCAATCCACTAGTCGTCGCTCCGGTCATAAAACCGGCATCATGTGTACACACATTAAGGACTGGCGGGCCCCGACCATAAACGATTTTACCCTCCCACCCACGCACCGGCAGCCAGTGGACAGGAACATCGAACTTCGCAGGATATGAACCCTAAAAACATAATTCCTGCCGAGCTGAGCTGAGCCAAGCCGAGTCGAGCCAACCCTGCCCTGCCCTGGCCACAAAATGGGATCATAATGTCCGCACGTAAAAGTAAAAGCTTTTATCGTAATTATCAGTTTTATGGGCGATTTTTGTCACGGGCAATTTTAATTTCGATTTCATAACGCGTTCGACTTACTTACACATGTGTGTTATGATGTTTATTTTGTCACCCCACTTAAAGACACTTGTGGTTAGTGGAAGACGCTTTCGAGGGTGATTCTCTGCAATTAATGCAATGAGAGATGTTTACATATTATAAGAATTGTCTTTAAATGTTCTTAATATTAACCGTTTGTAGAAAAATAACCTAAAATGGCACATCTAGCGCAAATATTTTATGAATAGGATACACGAAAAACATTATTTAGTTTACACTCGCATACCCTAGCAACACGCAATTCATTTCGTTCTTCTACTTAAATTGCATATGCATGCATCTACTCACTTCTGTTGTACCTAGTGTGTAACTAAAATGTGATAATGCCATGTGCTCGCTTTGCGATTTCATTTGCTGCTTACTTGTTGTGCGGTAGAAGCAAAAAAAATCAAATCGTGTTACGAATTTTGAGTGGTTTACAAGCTGGTTTGATCGTGGGTGGTTCCGCTTTTTTTTTAAACTGGGATTTGGCGGCTATTCAGTGATTCTAAGCTGTGGAATGCGTGCAAAAATATTTATTAAACAATTCAAAGCAATTATTCCGTAAAATCAATGTATCGGAAACAAAGGGAAAAAATTGTGACTCAAAACTAAATGACCCGTTTTAACAAAACGTTCTTTGAAACATTTACTACACTTATTGACACAATACTTTCAGCAGAGCTGACCATTTGTTTAGTTTGCATTCCTATTATTTTTGAATAAATTTCAGCACAGTCCGGTTTACAAAAAAAAATTTTGGGATTTCATTCTACGTGCTGAACTTCCTAAAATATTTCTGCATCGCGGATGGACGTTTGAAAAGCAGTACGCGCATGTTAACAGAATGTTGGGGTTTGATTCGGTCCCCTGACAATCAATACATATAAAAACATCTTTGTCCGGATTCATTTTTTAAACAATTTCCAAGTCAAACTGATAACAAAAAAAACTCTAAGCAAAAAAGTAAACCAAATGGTTTTTAAGCTCACAATCAGTTACGAGAATTAAACACCTGAATAATTATTAAAATGTATCTTTGTTGTTGTTCAATAAAGGCAAAGTTCAAGAAAAAAGTTGTGTGTAGAAAAGGAATAAGAAAAGTAAAATTAGGTGGACACAAGCATCAGTAAAATCTTCTAAAACACAAGGCAACTTGAGTGTTTCAATGCGTGTGAGGAAGCGATCATCGCACGAATCTACGCGGAGCTAGAAGAGCCCATTCAGCGTCAGACCACATGTAAACACTATATGCGAGCTACCAAGCATCCATTCAGCATCAATGATGTATTAACGCGAGACACTAGATAACCATTCAGCATAAGCGAAAACAACGTACGATTATCAAACGCGGGGAAAAAGAGTATCCATTCAGCGTTCAACAGAAGATCGATAAATCAAACGCAAAAAAACAATCTAAATTTACACAGTTTAAGTCAAAAAATGAAAGCGATACAACAATCGAACCTAATAAATAAATACACATATAAGAAAATATGCACAACACAAAATTCACTGCAGCGTGCTAGTAGACAAACTCCAATCACGTTCCATCTTCTAATAATTCTCGTGAATCTACAAGCCAAGTTAGAAGCACAAAATAGATCCAATCAGCAATCAAATAATAGCCTATTTTGGTAACAGAATCGTTGTACGTGCTACCAGAGCTTGGCTGCTAAATCTGCGCCTTATTTTGGTCACAGAACCGTTGTACGTGCTACCAGGGTTTAGGCCGCTAAATCTGCGCCAGCATTACTTACGTTCCGGTGGATCTGAACTGGGTCTGAAGCCACTGTAGTGATACGTTGAGACAAAAACATAAATTAACACATTTCAGACAAACAATGATTCGGAACTGATGTACACCTATTTATTGACAAAAAATCTGCAAATAAATATTACAAGTGAGCCAAAGAATAGAAAACAACTACTGGACACTTACCTCACCGTACTATACTCACTAATGAGACTCTTATTAGGGAGAATAGGTTTACCACAGTTGATTCGGGTACTCGACTTTTGTCAGTGAGCCCCTATTGTTTAGCCAGTTCTTTACTGGCGAACTTTTTGAACGCAAGAGAACTAACAAAAAACACAAAAATCACTAAAACTTTCAATTTAAAATTCACAATAACACACTACTTGATGTTTTGGAACACAAAAGTATAATTAAAATTTAAGTTTATATATTAATTTAGACAATTCGAGCGAGCAATAAAAAACACAAGTCATCACCAAACCAGTGCTGCCAGAAGTCTTTATGCACCACATTAAGGAATCGAATCCATCAGCCATACCTCTAAACCGGAAACTCTTACAGAGGTCAAATGTTCTAGAAAAACGTGTAATCAACGTGCACAGCACTCACCTCGGAAGTACCGGTGACGACAAAGACGAATTCTACGCGCAGTTGGAACGTGAAAACGATCGCTGCCCAAAGCATGACATCAAGATCGTCACCGGGGATTTTATAGCTCGCAGAATTTGTGTTGCGCGTGATGCGGAAAGCCTGATTTGTCCTAAACATTATCGCGTTTGTTGGGACTTACTTACTTACTTAATGGTCCCGCGCCGATCCTCCGGTGCATAGGGCCGTGGTAAAAGACCTCCACTGTTGACGATCCGGAGCCAGCGTCTTCACCTGGTCCCAGTCAAGATTCTCGTCGACAGTTCGGATTTCAGCGGCTAGGCTTCGCCGCCACGAATTTCTGGGTCTGCCTCTTCTTCGATGACCTTCTGGATTCCAATCTAGCGCCTCTCTGCAAATCTCGTTTTCATCTCTTCGCAGCGTGTGCCCAATCCATCTCCACTTACGTTCCCGAATCTCGATTTCTAGCGCCCTTTGATGACACCGGCGATGTAGTTCCTCATTTGAGATCCAGTTGCCAGGCCACCAAGCGCGGATGATATTCCGCAGGCAGCGGTTTACAAATACTTGCAGTTTTCGCGTCGTTACCGCATATGTGCACCAAGTTTCGCACCCGTACAGCAATACGGATTTGACGTTTGAGTTGAAGATTCGGATTTTTGTTCGTAGAGAGATCTGGCGTGACCGCCAGATGTTTCGGAGACTCGCAAACGCAAATCGGGCCTTTCTGATCCGGGTTTCGATGTCTTTTCTGGTACCACCATCAGGCGTTATCTGGCTACCAAGATACTGGAAGCACTCCACTTTCTCAACTTGTTGCCCAGCTACCATGAAACTGGAGGGATTTCCTGTGTTGATCTCCATCGACTTGGTCTTTCCGACATTGACTTTGAGACCTGCTGCCTTGGAACTTTCGGTGAGGTCGTCGAGTTTGCTCTGCATATCTGGTTGTGTTCGGGCGAGCAAAACAATATCGTCAGCCAGGTCAAGGTCGTTCAGTTGCTCCATTGTTGAAGGATTCCACGGCAATCCTCGGGTCGGTTCACAGTCAATCGATCCAATCAGAATCTCATCCATTACGATTAGAAAAAGTAGCGGTGATAGAATACATCCTTGTCTCACTCCAGCAGTTACCGGGATTGGTTCGGACAAGACACCGTCGTGCAAGACCTTGCACGAAAATGCCTCGTACTGTGCTTCGATGAGATGGACTAGTTTCTCTGGGACCCCTCGTCGCCTTAGAGCCGCCCAGATGTTTTCATGGTTAAGTCGGTCGAATGCTTTTTCGAAATCAACAAACACCAGCAGAAGAGAGTCCTGGAATTCGTTGATTTGTTCCAGTATTATTCGTAGCGTTGTGATGTGGTCCACACATGATCGTCCGGATCGGAATCCAGCTTGTTGCCGTCGGAGTGTAGCGTCGATTTTCTCCTGGATCCTGTTCAGGATCACTTTGCAGAGTACTTTGAGGGTTGTACAGATCAACGTTATGCCTCGCCAGTTACCGCACTCTGTCAGGTCTCCTTTCTTCGGGACCTTTACGAGGATACCCTGCATCCAGTCGGCCGGGAATGTTGCAGTATCCCAGATGTCAGCGAAGAGACGGTGCAACATTTGTGCTGATAGGGCAGGGTCGGCTTTCAGCATTTCAGCAGGGATGCAATCGATCCCAGGTGCTTTGTTGGATTTCATGATTTTGATTGCCGCTTCTATTTCAGCCAGCGAGGGCGCTTCCGAGTTGACGCCATTAATGCGACTTACTGTTGGCGCTTCGAGCTGCGGGTTCTGTTGGCCATCGCTATTCGTGACTCGGAAGAGTTGTTCGAAGTGCTCAGTCCATCGTTTGAGCTGATCTGTTCGATCGGTCAATAACTGACCTGCTCGGTCTTTCAGCGGCATTCTTGCATTAGTCCTTGCACCACTGAGGCGGCGAGAAATGTCATAAAGTAATCGGATATCTCCATTGGCGGCGGCTCTTTCTCCCTCTTCGGCTAGGGAGTTTGTCCAGGCTCTCTTGTCTCGTCTACAAGCTCGTTTAACTGCCTTTTCCAGCTCCGCATATCGAAAGCGGGCGGCTGCTTTGGCTGACCCGGTACATGCCTGCTCAATTCCGATTTTCGCCTTTCTCCGATCATCAACCATCCTCCAGGTTTCATCCGACATCCATTCACTCCTTCTTCCACAAACTTTACCGAGACTACCATGGCTCGTCGTGATAAAGGCATTCTTGATTCCACACCACTGTTCTTCGACTGTTCCGTCTGTCGGCAGCTCCGAGGCTCGGGTTTCTAGCTGTTCAACGTATGCCCTTTTCACCTCTGGATTCTCCAACCGGCGGACGTCGTATCGACACCCGACTTTCTCCTCGCGCCGTTGGACACGCGCAACTCTAAGTCGTATCTCGCCAAGGACGAGGTGATGGTCAGATGCAATGTCTGCGCTTCGTTTGTTGCGAACATCAAGAAGGCTCCTTCTCCATTTTCGGCTGATGCAGATGTGGTCAATTTGATTTTCTGTTCGGCCATCTCGGGATACCCAAGTGACTTTATGTGCTGGTCGATGGGGGAAGAGCGATCCGCCGATCACCATGTTGTTGTTGCCACAAAATTCTACAAACAGCTCTCCGTTTTCGCTCATCTGTCCTAGGCCATGGCGCCCCATGATGCGCTCAAGGTCCTGATTATCGGAGCCAATCTTTGCGTTGAAGTCGCCCAAATGGATTTGAATGTCACCCTTCGGAATTCTCTCAACCACACTGTTCAGTTGACTGTAAAACTGCTCTTTCTCCTGCAAGTCGGCAACGTCAGTTGGAGCATAACACTGGACCATTGTAAGGTTTCTAACCCGTGTTCTGAATCTGGCTACGATTATTCTTTCGTTTATCGGTTCCCATCTAATGAGGGCCGCGTAGGCCTGCGGGCTTAACAGGAAACCAACTCCTCGTTCCCGAGTAGCATCTTCTCCTCGTATGCCAGAGTAAAGCAGGACTTGCCCGGATTGTGTCTTGTGTTCTCCAGTATTAGGCCAACGGACTTCGCTCAGTCCCAGAATTTCAAGCTTGAGGCGGCTAGCCTCTCTAGCAAGTTGTTCCAGTTTGCCTTGTTGGGCAAGGGTTAAAACATTCCAAGTTCCAATTCGTGTCCGTGTTTTCATGCTAAAAGTCGTCGCCAAAGTTCCAGGTCGGTCATTTCTTTCGGATTCCGTAACAATTTTAAAATCGGGAGCAGTAGGTTGTTAGCCTAAAGTCCCTATCCCGCGATGGGGCTGCCATCTTGGACTTAGCTGGCGGGAGCCGCATTTCATAAATTCAGCCGCTTGCTGCAAGACAGACGCTTTTTGAGCCGCCCCTGACCTGGAGAACAGACGCTCGGTTGTTGTTGCACGCCGCCCCTGACCTGGGGAGCAGACGCGTGCGGCCACCTTCTCAGTCTGCATGCGACCAAAGCATCCACCGGGGTTGGGTACCCGATCTCCGCTTAGGTTACTCGCACCCCAGCCGGCACCACGGGGAGGTAGAGATAGGAGTTGTGAATAAGAGGTGATATGACCACTATGGGGTCTCGTGTTGCACATTATCCACCGTTTACCAGCCAAAACCAGCGTTTGTTGGGAGTGAATGTTTAAATCTTGGCTTTACCCTAAGTATCAATGGACGAATCCAGAGTTTGAACTTGTGCTGAAGAAGAAATACAGACCGATTGGCTTCACGGTACAATAGTGAACGCATACGGAAAACGTAGGAATGAATGCTTGTTGTTTGGTGAGATTGTTCTTTTTTGGTTTCATAACATGAATTTTTTTGTTCCGGTTATTTAAATTAGAACGTTCAGTCAGGTGCCAGCTGGCCAGATTTACACACGGATGCCGAAATACCTGAAGTAAATATGCATATAACACTGAGTTTGTGATACATTTTGAACTGGTTGTGCACCTGATTGAATAAGTTCAAGTATACACTTACATTTACACATGAAACATAGATACCCTTCATAACAGTTCATACGAAGCCATGGTGCCGGGTTTGGAATCTGGGAGTCATCTAAATAATGAATTTTAATCCATACTTTGGTCAAACTGCGGTGAATCCGTAGACCCATGGTGGATAATCAACATACATGATTCTTGTTCCATTTTTAGATGGATGGAACAAAGCACCAAACTTTTTGAAATAGCAAACGATCGTAAAATATCTGGGATTGCTATGAGGCGTTCGCGAAATAATGGCAGAGAAAATGGTCACTCCTTTTTCGACCGTCTCTGAACCCATTGTCATTCAATGCCCCCGTCCCGCGCTCATTTTCGCTTCGTCCTATCTCACACTTCGCCTCTTTGCTCCAAGACTGCGGCTCGCTGCGCTCTGGTGGCGGGTTGTTGAATGACCATCTATAGCCCGGTCGTTCGCCTGGTTAGCGTGGCTTGGTGAACTGCTTCACCATGGAGAACCCCTTTGTCGTAACTCTCTGCATCAGAATCGTCTCCAAACAGCGAGACCTTGCTTGCGGATGACCGCCGTCTTCAAAGCTGTCGGTTTTGGTTCGATTTTCGAACAGCTGCTTCGACCCGGCGTTCCCTTCCTCTTGGTTGCGGTGGTTGGTTTTTCCTTGTTGACAAAAGGACCCGGGGCTTCCTTCTCCATTTTCACTTTCACTTTTTTCACTGGTTATAAACAATCGTCACAAAGATATTTTCCAAGTTCCAAAGTGTGCTCAGGTATGTACTATCAAAGAGATGTCCGTGATAGCGACCACCATTTAAGATTTCTTGCGAAACCAATCAAATTTTGAAGAATTTTATACCTAAAATTAAATTTTTCTTCAAAATTACACTTAAATCAATGTTTGTTTAGCAATTAATTGTTCGTTTGCATAAATGTTTATTAAAAGGGAGGTAAATTACTAACATTTACCTAGTAATTCAAGTAAACGAAGGAAATATAGCCATAAATCTGTATCATTTTAGTGGGTTTTTAATGACTTCTTCTTATTAGTTCTGTTTAATTTCAGTGTATCGTTCTGTTTAATTTCAGTTTTATTTTCTCTATTATTAATCGCCTATCTCTACACCCTTAACCCCCACAAGCAACACTGCAACATTTATTTAAAACTATAACAAGATCACCGCGGCCTCCTTCGACTGACAAGCAACGCTTACATTGGCTTGTGAGAACTACCGAGTGATCACTGTCCTAAATGCCGCCTACAAAGTGCTGTCCCGAATCCTACTCCGCCGCCTAACGCCAGAAGCAAACAAATTCGTGGAAAGTCATCAGGCCGGCTTCATGGAGGGACGGTCAACGACGAACTCCACACTAGGACGAATCCTCCAATGCCGTTAATACCAAGTCCCAAGCACGATGGCCGTGAAAATCATGGACGAGAACGGCTTTTCCGGGAAGCTGACCAGACTGATCGAGTTCATTCGAATTGCACAGGGGTGAGAAGCGGCACGATTTTCAACTAATCTTCTTTGCTGAAGACATGGATATAGTCGGCAAATCATCTGCAGCGGTGGACCGCAAACTGAAACGCGAATCAGGAAGGATTGCGTTAGTAGTATATGCTGACCTGCGACTCCGAGACCGACCGATCCCGCTTGTCCAGTAATAACAAGGCTACGATCGACGGTGACGAGCTGGAGATAGTCGAAGACTTTGTCTATCTCGGCTCACAGGTGACCGCAGACAATGACACAAGCCGTGAGATCCGGCGGCGAATGATCAGCGGAAGTCGTACCTACTATGGACTCCACAAGAAACTGCGGTCGAAAAGACTTAGCCCTCGCACAAAGTGTAACCTCATTAGACCGGTTGTGCTCTATGGGCACGAGACATGGATATTTCTCGAGAAGGACCTGCGCACACTCGGAGTATTCAAGCGACGAGTGATTAGAACCATCTTTGACGGCGTGCACGGGAACAGAGTGTGGGGGTGAAGGATGAACCACGAGCTCGCGCTACTCTACGGCGAACCCAGTATCAAAATAGTGGTGAAGGCAAGACGGATACGCTTGACAGGACATGCCAATCGCTGCCAATCCGATAGGAGCTAGACGAGCAGGGGCGTAAAGAGCCAGGTGGTTAGACCAAGTTGGGTTTGATCTGGCGAATGTGGGGCGCCCGAGAAGTTAGAGAACGATTGCCATGATGAACCGAGTAAATTTGAGGAACATTGTTCATCAGGTTATGTCGTGAGACGGTATACTATAACATAATTAAATTTTCAATCAAACATACTCGTTTTTTATTTCATTTCTTGCAATTTAGATTGAACACAAATTTGTAGCATGCAAGATATTGAACAATTTATTGGAGTTTATTGGAAATTTAAATTATTTTTATAATCCGCTCCTCTCTCCCGCCCCCTTTGTGATGAACTCTAAGTGACAAAAGAATGATTTTTAATTTCTTCTAGCCTAATTGTTGGATAAATGATAGTAATTTTGTGTTTACAACCAATTCAATGATCACGATCTGTTTATTTAGAACAGATAAATTACTTTTGGAAGGAAAAATAAACTTTGTGAGCTATCAGTATAATTGTTTTACTCTATTTGACATATATTTCTAGAACATTTAATCAGTGAAAGACATTCCGGTTTCGAGATATAACTAAGGAGTCAAGTCACCACACTCTTCACTACTTTGATATGATCGATTCAAAACTGTAAGTTTGTAAATCGAGATTTTTCGATTTTGTAAAAAAGACTTGAAGGTGTAAAATCGAAACAAAAAATCTAATGATTGGCGTATTTATTCAGAACTCCTCAAAATTAAAACATAAATTTTCCCTACACAAGTTGAGCAACACCTATTCGCGAAATGATATACCCGCCCTTCGCTCTAGAACAAGGGTGAGCAACCCGCGGCCCGCGGGCCGCATGCGGCCCTCGAGACCACATTGTGCGGCCCGCGAAGCCTTTCTAAAATTGAATCAATTTCTTGATTTTTTTTCTGCTATAGATCATTAGTTTTGATAAAATTCTTAATGACTGGATTCTTATTGACCAGAAATAGTTGATGTGTCAATTACTTTTTTAAATTTAAGTGATTTTGTTTGGACTTATTCAACAATCATTTTGATTGGTGATCTTTTTTTTTCCAGAAATTCTAACATTCAATGTGATATTTAAAAGCGATAAGTCCAACATCATTGTCAAAATCGTAATATGGAAGTTTTTTCTAATTTGAAATACAATTTTCCTAATTTTTTGAAGGCTTTTAAATTCAAAATCAAAAACTAATAGCGAGTCGGCCATGGCCAAAAAAATCAGAATACTATTGCTGAGCACATGACAATGATTTTTTTATATTTCTGTCTTATCTTTGACAGAAATATAAAAAAATCAATTGTATGATAAATCTACTCATCAGATTTTTTTATATAATTATTTAATCAAATTCGACAAAAACGCTTATTTCGTTGGTAATTGATTTAAAACTTGAGATTAAAATTTGCTCAAAAAATCTATGTTCTTTACAAAACACATATTGTTATTCGGCGTTTGATAAAAAAAAGGAAATTTTTTTGCTGATTTTATACCAAACGTTGAAAAATTTAGTCTTTTCACTTGATAAATAACAATTCATATTAACAGCGTCAGAAAATTTTCTTCGCGTTAAAATCCTATCGAAGTAGCACTAAATTTTTTTAATTTTTTTTATAAAACCTTTTACAAATGTTTAAAAAGTTATTAATAAAGAAGGTAAACTCTGTATGAATTCTCATATATCTTAGGAATCTGTGAAATTATTATTATTCCCAAGATTTCAGCAAGTTTGATCAACATGTTAGCTTAAAAATATTTTCACACTAATAGCAGAAAAAATCAGGACTTCGAAGGCTATTTTAACTGTGGAAAGACTTTTTGGAAATATGTAAAGAAAACCGAAATTTTGATCAGTAAGTTTGAACCACAAAATTAAAAAAAAATCTTTCGTTTTAAAGCTATAAGTGTGCTATACTTAGCTTAAGGTTGCCTGGTTTTATCCGGGTTTGTCCGGATATTTAATATAAAATTTGGGAACAGCCCGGCTCGGCTTGGTTGCCCGGAATGCATTGCAAATGTCCGGATTTTGCCCGGCTTCATTAACTTTATTGGACAACTCAACATAAAATACAAATAATGTTGTAAAATTTTTTGAATTTATGCCTCCAAAACTTCAAAACGCTATTTTTTTTAATTAGTTTTATCAAAACATAAGTTTTGATGAAAAAACAATTTTTTATCAATTTTTCTTCTTGATTTTTGTTAAGTAATTGTAAGTTTTGACCAGAAAAAATTCAATCATTTCCAAAACACCAAAAAACCCTGACTTTCAATAAGTTACGTAGATTATCAGTTTTGGCTGATTTTGTCCGGTTTGCATCATATAAAAACGATGTTAATTTTTTTAAGATGTGAAATAAATAACAATGATAATGTCATTATCAATATCAAAAAGAAATTCGCTAAAATCTTGTAGTTTTTCCGATTTAAATTTTTTCATATATCAAATCTTTTTGTTATTTTTTTTGTAATTTTTTTTATGGGATTTTAACTCCACAGGAGGCATTCGTCCCTTTTTGTTATAATCTTTAGAGTTCTGCGAATAATTCATGAAAGTTCTTTTATATAAGTGCGGCCCGCCGAGAAGATTTTGAAACAAAACTGGCCCGTTAGTTCAAAAGGTTGCTCACCCCTGCTCTAGAAGGCTACATACAACAAGCAGCGAAACGTAATGTTGTTACTATGACACCATTAACACGACGCTTGTGCGGCTGCTGCTTGTTGCTGGCTAGATAGATAGTGGAAAAGTGTGTGCTTTCCAGCAGTATGAAATATAGGTATTGCTAACTTGACGCCCGCCCGTGAATGAATCGTCAAGCGACAGTTGGATGCTGCAAGGAATGGATTCTGAATTCTTCAACTTATCTCCCCAGGAATTCTCCAGCTCGATGGTTGGCTGGATCGTTGAAATGTGTCTATCGAGGGGATTCTCCTCCTTTCGAATATGAGAGGAGACGTCATCAGAAGCATCAGCAGCGACAGCATGTTGCACACGAGATTTACCTCTTCAGGTTTATCCGGCATATAAACTTCAGCTGAGAGAGGCAAGTGCGAGCTGGCTGAAGGTGGCAATTGAGGAAAAATCTCCACTCGGGCTAAGCTAGCAAGCGGTTGATGGTTGGAAAATAGGAAATTGGAATGTTTGCTAGAGGAAATTTTTAATAAAAGTATTTTATAACTTTATAAACTGCAAAGCCCTCGGCCGGTCGTTCGGTTGGTCGGCTTAGAGCTTGTCGATTCTCCCCTTGTTGAGAGATGAGGGAGACACGTGGAGGGAGGAGATCCCAGCGAGCTGTAGCTAGCAGACCCGTGTTCGTTGATTAAAAGTTGAGGAGATGCAACATGAAATTGGATTTTGAATAACACTCATGTAGTATAGGGAGAGTATTACACCCTAGGATATTGGCAAATAAGATCACAAAGCTGTTTGTATCGAAAGTTTGTAATTGTTCAAATTTTGAGGAAAGGTTTTGCATGTACCTTTGTGGGAGAGAAGAATTTTGGAAAAAAAAAGAATTTAATGGGAGGTCAATCATTTCACCTGCACGTGTTGTAATTAATTTTCAGACAAAACCCGATGTAAAAGAAAAAAAAAACATGTTAGAATCCCAAAATAAGAGAGGTTGTCTTCCTAAAACTGCGAATGGGATCTTTTCTTCCCCGAGTTTATTCACTGACAGTGAGGTTTTCTAAATTTTGTGTGGAAAAATCTAGATTGGACAAAATAGGAAATTATTTGCTAAATCATTTTATTTGAATTTTTCCCTGAGACCGATGCAATCTTTGTATGGAAACTACAAAAATTTTCAAATTATTATACCTCCCATATCCTTTTATGCTATTTTTACTGCTGAAAAAAGCAATACAAGTTTTGGAAATGATTAATTCAGTTCTGAACTAGCAAAACGTATTTTAATTTTGTATAGAAATTTTATGGGAAATCAAAAATTTTTATTCAAAATCATCAGAGATGTATTGAGAGTTAAGGAAACTTAGCTTTGGACTTTGAATATTGCTTGGTTCTTGCAGAACAGTTCATTTGAAAAAACACGAACCTAACAAAAAAATAAAACTTACGCCTTTATGAGATATTTACGATCCAAGAGAAACAAAAATTGAACAGTTTCCTTCAAAATTCAGATTTTTCAAATCGATAGCTGACAAAACCGTTTATTATTCAATGAATTACTGTGTGTGTATGGTGGAAAAGTATGCAAACACCGTGAAAAATTTCAAAAAGTTCAATTAAGCATTGAAGTGAAGCCCATGATCGATAACTACGGTTGAGAGTTATCAGAGAAGTCAAGTCTCATACCAGAATTTTTAATTTTTAATAAACCAAAAAATAAGTGTAGATCACTGAAATATCCCACAAGTTTGTCTCTGATAAGCTGAAAGTGTTGCCTAATTCTGAGTCATTCAACCCTTATCCCAAAAAAAAATTTTTACTTGTTCCAGAGCTCGTAAGGTGTACAGCCGGTACCGTGCCTATGAGACAAATGATTTCTGATGGACGACAAATATTATGAAAAACCCTATTTCAAACAAATTCCATCGTTTGAATCCTACAACAGGTCTGCTCGTGGCAAGGGCCCTAGTATATTAAAGTATGTATTAGCTAATTGTTTTGTAAAAAATATAATGATTTGTTAAGATTCTACTTCTGTGGAAAAAAAAACAACAATTTTCAAAACGAAATTTTGGTTTTCGCTATTTGTAAAAGCTTCAAAAGAGTAATTTTGTGTGTACACTTCGTAACCTACGATCAAACCGTACTTCAAGTTCAATTTCATGACAGTTTTACTTCGTTATTGTCAAACTTTGTCAGCGAGCATTTAAGTAAAAACGCTTCTTAGTTGCCCAAAAATAATCAAGTTTTGTTAATTTCAAACTAAATCGCCCTCAGTTTCTTTTAAAAGGGAAGTTTTTTACCGAAAAGTAGCAGGAAAATGCAGCCACCTGAAATACAGTTTAAAGTATGTTTCACATGGAATCTAGTCGTATCTTTTCATTTACTGCAGCGCCCCTAGTTGTCACATAGCGAAACTATTGACCAGGGGCGGTCCTAGAGTTGGCTCTTAGGGGGGGGGTGATTTTCCCAAATTTTCAAAAATCAGTCAATGTGAAGGAACGTAATATCTGGTGGAAGAAACGAAATTTTTTTTTAAATAGCGAAAAGAGGGGGAGGGATGGCGGGGAGGGGATGAGAGTTGCCGCTTTCAAATGAGTTATTGTACTCAAGCTGCACAATGCTCCTCCTCCCCCACTTCAATTTCACTAAACAAAATCAGATGTATTTCGAAAAATATGAAATAAGAGGAGAATAATGAAATCTTTTAACGAACTTTTTCAATATTTATAGAACAACTTATTATAATTTGTAGATCTGGTAGTTTGAAATTGTCACTTTCAAAGATCTTTAAAGAATTTCTTGGTATAAATGTCATTTCACAAATGAAAATTATTTACACGTTGTTGAGCTTCTGAATATTAGTGCTAGGCCAAATAAAAAGTATAGTTTTGAGATGAGTTTAAGTTAATTATTGCTATGAATTTCAAACTGATTAACGGTGACTAAAATTTTAATTGGAGTAATTTATTGAATGTTGATTTGGAAATTTCGTTATATTATTTTCAATTTGGAAATACAATACTCGATCAAAATTCTGGTTTTGATTTTTTTCAAATTCTCAAAATAAAAAATCAACACTCTAAATAAAAATTTAGTTGAAAATAAGATTATCTAAATTTGATACTGAAGTTGGAAGCTACTGGAAATTAATTTAAATTGATTTGCTCTTGAATTTCAGGTTATAAAACAAATAAATTATAAAGAATGTGATATTGATTTATAATAAAAAAAAACTTGAAATCCAGCAGTATAAGTCAAAAGTCACAAAAAGCTTTTTCGAATGTTAGCTTA
The DNA here is from genome assembly GCF_029784155.1 of Uranotaenia lowii. Taxonomy (NCBI): domain Eukaryota; kingdom Metazoa; phylum Arthropoda; class Insecta; order Diptera; family Culicidae; genus Uranotaenia; species Uranotaenia lowii. The sequence goes on along the minus strand of NC_073692.1, from coordinate 219,114,491 downwards.
ATGGATTGCCTTGTTGCCGAAAAAATAATCGACTGGTAACGGAAAAGTTTTAATCCATAAGATAAAAAAACATAGGCAAATTGTTTTTGGAACATGTTTGCGTCCTTAACTCGATTTTTTTGTCAGATTTTTTGTCAGAAAACTAATTAGCTTACAGTTTAATCGATCAATGATAACTGATGAAGCAGCTGACCTACATGAATAATTATTTTGAATCTTTAAATCATCTTATATTCATTCATCGATACAGATTTTAGGGAAGAATGCCACTAAGTGGCAAATTTCTGAAAAAACGATAATGAATCTGTTCCTAAACAACAAATAAATTTTTAGGGACCGGCATCTAAAAACAAATAAATTTAATATATTTGTTTAAATTATATAATTTTGTCGTCCAGAAGTCACGGTAAATTAATCATACTTTTCAGAAATATTGATCATGAAGTTAGAACCGTTTTTTTTCAATTCTTCTTTTGATTTATTGTTGCTCTGGAATCTTTTATGTTTTATTAATGCATTAACTTGAATTTAAAAATCTTTGAAAGGTTTTTGAAACTTAAACTTTAACTATTAAAATTTAAAATTTTCATTTTCAATTTCTGTTTGATAGTATGTACTTGAATCTTTTTACGGTCATCCATTATATGAATGCTTGATGTGATAGATTTCAAACCAAATTAAATTAAATTGAATCCATTTTTTTTTTAGAATTTCTTAATAGAGGTTAGGTTGAAGTTTCATAATTCATTTTTGAATGATGTAAAATTGAGGGAGAGATGAATTCGTGCAAGAGAATCTTTACTGTGACTCAAAAACACAATTGTCATCTTGCAATCTAATTATGAATTCCTTGTAAACGCAAGTGAAAATAGTACTTCATTGGATTTTGGAATGAAATAGACATCACTTTGTAAAGATTTTAAATAGTCAATAAATAAATCAACTGTAAACAAAAGAAAAATTACAGAACTTGGTAATTCTAATTTATATTTGAATTTCAGATTCGCCTTAGTTTTTTATTCTTGAAGTAAGACTTTATTATAATATTTTGTTCCGATTCCTTCGGGTTTTAAGATATTTTGAATTACAAAGAAAAATCCTCATGAGGAACTATCCGTTGCCGAATCTTACTTGAAAATGGATTTCATGCGGCCTAAACATGTTGTATATTATGATTTAATTTATTTTGTGAAATATTGGTGACAAACAGAAAGATTAGAAGGTATCAAAGATTGTCAATTGAAGTCACACGTTTCTTAAGCGCCTACTGGAAAACTCATCACTCCAATGGAGAATGTGACTACAATTTAAATTTCTTACTAATAAGGAAATTTAAAACTTAAAGTCCAAAGGGTATTTTTTCACCTCTTACACTGACAAAGATCTGTAAATCCTTTAAACATGATAGTAATTTCTGAAAATGCCAATTTTATAATTGCGTACATATGTATATAGTTTGAGTATTTTAATTGTTTAATCTGACCGAATAAAAAAGAAACTGCATGGTTAAGGCAATCAATGTGAGACTTCAGAAGAAAAAATACTCATTTATTTCAGTGTTACAACAATATTCATTCCCCTATTTGACTTTTTCAAATTTTTCATTCCATTAAAATTCAAAACAAAATGAAGAGCGAGGAAGCTCAGATTTTGAAACAAATACAAAATTTATAACAATTTACTCGTGTAAATTATGGCATATGAGTGATATTAGAGACAATTAAGAAATGTTCCTACAGTTCATTAACTAGCTCAAATGTTAAGTAGATAAATGGTTAGCAAATTCAAAGTCAACACTCTAAGTAATTTAACAGAAGTTGATTGGTATAATTCGAGTTTGGTTGTAACCAGTGCGTTAGTTTACCGTTGAGTGTAGTGAGGATCATAGTTTAAATTGCGAAAAAACACCATCATGATTCAAGGAGGTGCTTTGGGGAGGAACGGAGAATGACCACTCCAAGATACCGAACGCGTGGAGGCAGCGTGATCAGGTCAACAGAGCGCTAGTCGGCACCAGGTGGAGCTGAAGGACGCGTTATGGTAACGGTAACGCTAACGCATCGAAGCGTAACAGGACATGATGGGAGGAATTATAGGACGGACCCAAAATGTCTTTGACCGGAGTACGGGGTCAATAGCCTAGTCAAGAAACAGGCTCATTTGGATCCATAAAGTCGAGACGTCGACATCACCAAACCACTCAACCACACAAAGCCAGTAGGCAACCTAGCGAGTTTTCTGGGACACACTGATAACCAGGTAACCGCCATTTTTGAACCCCGTACTCGGCATCCGACTAATCCATTTCCGTGTCCCATCATGTGCCTTAGGACCCCGTAGTTTTTGGCTGGATAATATTCCCAGCTCCACCGGTCGATCCACCGAAGGTTTACCCTTGGATCACCCTCCAGGAAACCAGGAACCAGCTCCACCCGACCTTGCGCACACCGTGAACCAGTCGATACCCAGCGTGCCTCTTCCGAATACGACACCCAATACATCGTCGTTCGGCCTTCGCCACCCACCAAGAGATCCTTGGATCCCTGTCAGCAAGCCGCTAGGAGTATTGTGCCAACGCCAACCAGCAACACCGTCACGGCACCGCGACGCAACACGAGGTAGGACAAAAATTGCTTCCTTGGGAAAAATTGTCTGGGAAAGGTCAACAGCCATAGCCAACCCCATTTAACCAGTGTCACGTTGTCAATACGGTTTCGGGAAAATAAAGTGGGAGTTTTCTTGACCAAACTAAAGCGTTTCCTTGAGTCCGCGATTCCCTTTTTACGAGTGCCGACCCTGAGGCTAGAGGGGGGTTCTTGCTCCACTGAGCAGTAGGCTAGCCCGTGGTTACACTCTGGCGCCCAACTTAAATTTATTCGTAATTTTTTGTCGTGCAAGGGAACGCTTTTGAGTCGGAGGATCTTATGCCTTGGAAGTCTCTGGGAAAACGCCCGAAAGACCTTACAGACCTTTTGGCAAAAGTTATTAAAAAACGCTAACAAGAGCGAGTGGTCGTTTTAATTTTGTTTCATAGGGGTTCTGGTTAGTGTGCAAAAGTTGAATCCTGCCAACATTTTTGGAGTCAACATAAAAACAATTAGATTATTAATTAACTTCTTGTTAATAATTATAAATAATCAATTTTACTTTTCTATAATTTATTGCAATTAATGAAATATTCTATGGCATAAATATTTGATTGTTGTGGGAGTGTTTGATCGGATGAGTTAAGTATTAAAAAACAAAAGGAGCAGAATTGTTTATTCATTATAATCAACTTAGGTGATATTAGCAATTAGATAAATTGATAGGAAATAATTGTGCATTTCGTACCTATCATTGCATTGGTGAATCTGGGCCTGTTTTAACTCTTCATTGTTATTCTTCAATCAGAAATTTCTGTTATTTATTCAATTATTTATTCATTTGTTAATTTATTCAGTTAGCTGTCTTTTACAAGTTGTTGATTTTAATTGAAATTTCTGTGATATATTTATTGGTTTGCCCGTTACCTAATTGATTCACGTCTTAATTTTATTCTGTATTATTTGTTATTTATTTATTTATTAAGTAACTTATTTATTGGTACATAATCTAAATTAATTTTAAACACAATCGGTTGCTCCGATAAACTTCCATTCAAAGAACGTTTTCTCTATTAATTTCTAAAAAAAAAAAGAAAACTTACGATTTTTATCGGCTGATAATATTTGTATCCGATCTCGAATTTACTGGCGAGGGTTGCATAAAAATCCAACATGGATATGTCCCATCTCCTTGTCCTATATCACAGCATGAACTGTGCTCATCTGACCGTGGATGAATTGGAGTATGAACTCCAGATTCGCGGAATCACTAGGATGGAAAGACGTCCAGTGAACGAACGGAACCTTCGCGCACACCTGAAAACAGAAAAAGAAAAGCCATTAGTAAATTATACTTTGGTTTATGAATCGATGGAGGAGGAATTAGGAGTTTGCGAAGAAAAACTTTCTAATACAAAATTGCATTTAGAGAATCGAGGAAGAAGGAATGCACCTCAGCAACTTTTCAAAACCCGGCTGATTCATATGATTTTTCGTTTGGAAAGATTAAGAAGCATGGCAGATAGCGAAGAACATGTGAATAACCTGGCCGAAATAGCTTCGGAAGTTTTAAAATTGCTGAGTGTTTACTTCTCTCTTACTTCGCCTTTTCCAGAAGTTAGGCGCGCGGAATTAGAAATCGTTAATTCCAGTTTAAATCAATTACGAGTTGAGGAGTTGGGTAAATCGTCGAATCAGGATAGAAACGTTGAGCCAGTTCACGAGCAACAACCGGTTTTGAATTCTAATTTCGGGCAACAGCAGGAAACAAGAACAGCTAGTGCTAACGGTCCTTCGACTAGCAACGTACCTTGTGACATTGCGTCCATAGTCGAAGAGAACCGTAATCTGACCAAAGTGGTTAGTCAGTTGCTCGAACGGATTCAGGTTTTAGAGGCCAACCAGTCTCAACGTAGCGACACACATTATAAAACGGTCCAGAATACGTGTGTTTTGGAAGATCCTGTAGTTCCAGCCGTCGAAAAGACCCGGCACAAACCGGAGGACTTCCTTGATTGGTTGAAGCAAAAAAATAGCTCGATCCAAAACTCTATGAGCAGTATCAGAGATGATCATAGAAAGGAACATTTAGAAAATCGACCTGAAAATAGAGAAAATTTTGAAATGAACAATGCGAATCATAAAATAAAACGACTGCCTGTCTACAAATGGAATCTTAATTATGATGGAACAGATAATGGACGTAGACTGAACGAATTTCTGAAAGACGTGGAATTTACCGCCCGTTCAGAAGGATGTTCGAAAGAGGAGCTCTTTCACAATGCCCATTATTTGTTTAGTCATAAAGCTAGATCCTGGCTGTTGGAAGCGAATTTCTCGGGCGAACTTGGTACATGGGACAATTTGGTGGCAGAGTTGAAAGCTTAATTTGTCCCATACGATGCCGATTTTGCCTTCGAGAGACAAGTTCACAACAGAAAACAGGGTCAACGAGAGAAATTTCACGATTTTTATTTAGATATGGTGCGAATTTTCCGGGGAATGTCTAACCCTTGGAGCGAGCAGCGAAAGTTCGACTGTCTATTTCGCAACTCTCGGGAAGACTTTCGAATTGCAATGCTCGCTGCCAATGTGGATAGCATTCCCAAAATGATGGTGTCGTTAAGTTAAGCTTGCCAGATTGCCCGGTTTTATCCGGGTTTGCCCGGAGATTTGATGCAAAATTTCGAGAAAGTCCGGTCCGGTTGCCCGGATATCGTGAAAAAAGTCCGGATATTGCCCGGATTTTTTCACAACTTTCACAAAGAAACCAAAAAAAATCAAAGTTTTTGAGTAAGTTTCAGCACAATCAATTAACGGTATGGACATTTTAAACGGTTGTTTCAAATAATTTCGCTGATTTACTTTTATAAACCTTTAAATATTTAAGTGTTCCAAAAAGTTTTTGGAAGTCTACTGTTACATTAAAAAAATATTAATTTAATTTTTTTCTGCATTTTTTATTTGCTTTTATACATAACTAGCTGATTCTACCCGGCCTTGCTCGGGTTCGCATAAAATATAAATCAAAATGAGTCATTTGACTTTTCAAAATTTTGGAAGCTTTATATTCATCATAATTAAAAATTTGGCGCAAGTTTAGCCGTGTAAAATTTGTTAGTCTTTTTAAATTTTTTTTTAGATTATTTACTGTGTTTATCGTTTTCACATTTAAGAAAAACTTAAAGGTGTGAGGTTTTAATTTAAAGACATTCAAAATAATTTCCCATGAATGCTTATTCATCCTATCATGAAAAACATTTTTTTCACCCACCATTTTCAAGGAAGCTTGAATGGATTTGGCCTTTTTTTTTTAATCTTCATTATTTCATAATCTTCATAATCTTGATAATTTTTCTTATATCTTTCCTTTCTCTTATCTAATAAAAATTTCTTTTGGAGTTCATCCCCCTTTTCAAAATGGATGATCTCCCTTTACAATGATATATTCAAGTTTCTGTGCTTAAAATTTCTAAAGAGACTTCCGAATCTGAGTTTATGAGTACTTTTCCTTAAATGCTGAAAGTTCCACAAACAGTTTTTTGAAGTTATCAAAAACAAATCATCTCTAAACCTGAAGTTACCATTATAATGTAAAGAGAATGGTTTTATTTAAATTAAATATCAATGTTTCTATTCTTGGGCACAAACAACCCATTAATTTGGGTGAAGGGTGATCACTGTTAAAATTCTTAGATTTCATGTGTTTGAATTCGCAGTACTAAACGGTTCTACCATAAGTTTTCTCAAAATTGGATAATAGAATTGAACACATTGATGATCAAAAATGATTCAAAAGTGACCAATTAAATTGAATTGTATAATTCTAAAAATTTCAGATTTGTTATATTTATTATCTTATTTATTTTCATCAAGATATTTTTATATCTCATCTATTTTCTAATTCCCCGTTTAAGGGGGGAGTAGGGTCTAACGGGTAAAAAAAACACCATTTCCACGAATTTTTTTTAAAGCTATCGTTCAAACAAATGTATTCAAATTTTTTGCATTATACAAAGCATTGTTGAAAGAACATTTATTAATTTTTTCGTAGAAAAATATTGAAAAATGAGCCGGTGACGGAGCACTTTCGAGGATGCCTTTTAGAAAACAGGATTTGCGGTGGACACTGTATCTCAGCACAGAATCATCTGAAGTCAAAAAATCAGAGCAAAATATTTTCAATACATATTTTGCTGGACCCCAACGGTTTTATTTAACTTAAAAAAAATTTATGAAATTTTTGTGGCTGTTTGAAGTAAAAACAACGATTTTTCAAGAAAAATCCGCCATTTTTTATCTGTAAAATCTCCTCAAAGTAAAAACACAAAAAAAGAAAATCGTTTGGGTTTGGTATTTTATATGTAGAAAATATGTTCCAAATTTGAAAAGAATCGGTGAAGTAGTTTTCAAATGACGATGTCCACTGACTTTAAAAATGTGCTTTCGAGAAAAACGCGTTTGAAGTTTCTGCTCTAGAATTCTTGCAGTATTAGATAAGAGGAGATAAAAGCCTATAATTTCTACAGTTTTGCTTCGATTGACTTGAAAATTTGACACAACATTCTTAAAATGTTTTACAATAATAAAATAAAAAAAAAATAAAAATCGATTTTTTAAAAGTGTTAGACCCTACTCCCCCCTTAAATTCCCCGACGCTTATCAACGCGTTGAAATCGCAGCATTCAACTTATAGATCAGAATCTTATTATTTTTCTTTCTTTGTGGGGGATTCCAAAAATATGTTGATTCTGAGATGCTAGAATTTAGTAAAAAATGTTCATTCGTTTTTCATCATTGATTCCTAAAAGTTATTCAGTTCACTGTACATTCTTGTAGTCTCTCAAATTCCCTTGGCGGCGGTAGAGAGCACTTTGAAAACCACTACAATTCAAGTTCATATATTTCTAACAGGCATGTTGTTTTTTTTTCAATGCAAAATGTAGACTCATTATTTCATCCAAATATATCCACGTGCTTTGAACAGTAGAAGGACAAAAAAAAAACCGCCAAAGTTTCCCCTTTCAAATCCGTAAGGCTCAGCAAGCTTTGATTTGCTGTCCAGTACACGTGAACTCTGAATGGTCGTTTCTAATGCCTGGCTCATGGAGATGCTGAAAAAAAACCCGCCAAAAGAAACGAAAATCTGTTAGCAAAATGTGTGCCATGACTTTTGGTTTGTGTGAATAAAAACGAAAGTTGTATGGGAGGGTTCCTTCTCTTAGGTGGGAGGATCTCATAACTATTACTAAAACCTTACCCTGGTTCAACCACATCTCTGTACCAAATTTCAGGCTGATCGGTTCAGCGGTGTGGATTTGTATAAGGTGCCTCCCATACAACTTTCGTTTTTATTCACACAAACCAAAAGTCATGGCACACATTTTGCTAACAGATTTTCGTTTCTTTTGGCGGGTTTTTTTTTTCAGCATCTCCATGAGCCAGGCATTAGAAACGACCATTCAGAGTTCACGTGTACTGGACAGCAAATCAAAGCTTGCTGAGCCTTACGGATTTGAAAGGGGAAACTTTGGCGGTTTTTTTTTTTGTCCTTCTACTGTTCAAAGCACGTGGATATATTTGGATGAAATAATGAGTCTACATTTTGCATTGAAAAAAAACAACATGCCTGTTAGAAATATATGAACTTGAATTGTAGTGGTTTTCAAAGTGCTCTCTACCGCCGCCAAGGGAATTTGAGAGACTACAAGAATGTACAGTGAACTGAATAACTTTTAGGAATCAATGATGAAAAACGAATGAACATTTTTTACTAAATTCTAGCATCTCAGAATCAACATATTTTTGGAATCCCCCACAAAGAAAGAAAAATAATAAGATTCTGATCTATAAGTTGAATGCTGCGATTTCAACGCGTTGATAAGCGTCGGGGAATTTAAGGGGGGAGTAGGGTCTAACACTTTTAAAAAATCGATTTTTATTTTTTTTTTATTTTATTATTGTAAAACATTTTAAGAATGTTGTGTCAAATTTTCAAGTCAATCGAAGCAAAACTGTAGAAATTATAGGCTTTTATCTCCTCTTATCTAATACTGCAAGAATTCTAGAGCAGAAACTTCAAACGCGTTTTTCTCGAAAGCACATTTTTAAAGTCAGTGGACATCGTCATTTGAAAACTACTTCACCGATTCTTTTCAAATTTGGAACATATTTTCTACATATAAAATACCAAACCCAAACGATTTTCTTTTTTTTGTGTTTTTACTTTGAGGAGATTTTACAGATAAAAAATGGCGGATTTTTCTTGAAAAATCGTTGTTTTTACTTCAAACAGCCACAAAAATTTCATAAATTTTTTTTAAGTTAAATAAAACCGTTGGGGTCCAGCAAAATATGTATTGAAAATATTTTGCTCTGATTTTTTGACTTCAGATGATTCTGTGCTGAGATACAGTGTCCACCGCAAATCCTGTTTTCTAAAAGGCATCCTCGAAAGTGCTCCGTCACCGGCTCATTTTTCAATATTTTTCTACGAAAAAATTAATAAATGTTCTTTCAACAATGCTTTGTATAATGCAAAAAATTTGAATACATTTGTTTGAACGATAGCTTTAAAAAAAATTCGTGGAAATGGTGTTTTTTTTACCCGTTAGACCCTACTCCCCCCTTAAACGGGGAATTAGAAAATAGATGAGATATAAAAATATCTTGATGAAAATAAATAAGATAATAAATATAACAAATCTGAAATTTTTAGAATTATACAATTCAATTTAATTGGTCACTTTTGAATCATTTTTGATCATCAATGTGTTCAATTCTATTATCCAATTTTGAGAAAACTTATGGTAGAACCGTTTAGTACTGCGAATTCAAACACATGATATCTAAGAATTTTAACAGTGATCACCCTTCACCCAAATTAATGGGTTGTTTGTGCCCAAGAATAGAAACATTGATATTTAATTTAAATAAAACCATTCTCTTTACATTATAATGGTAACTTCAGGTTTAGAGATGATTTGTTTTTGATAACTTCAAAAAACTGTTTGTGGAACTTTCAGCATTTAAGGAAAAGTACTCATAAACTCAGATTCGGAAGTCTCTTTAGAAATTTTAAGCACAGAAACTTGAATATATCATTGTAAAGGGAGATCATCCATTTTGAAAAGGGGGATGAACTCCAAAAGAAATTTTTATTAGATAAGAGAAAGGAAAGATATAAGAAAAATTATCAAGATTATGAAGATTATGAAATAATGAAGATTAAAAAAAAAAGGCCAAATCCATTCAAGCTTCCTTGAAAATGGTGGGTGAAAAAAATGTTTTTCATGATAGGATGAATAAGCATTCATGGGAAATTATTTTGAATGTCTTTAAATTAAAACCTCACACCTTTAAGTTTTTCTTAAATGTGAAAACGATAAACACAGTAAATAATCTAAAAAAAAATTTAAAAAGACTAACAAATTTTACACGGCTAAACTTGCGCCAAATTTTTAATTATGATGAATATAAAGCTTCCAAAATTTTGAAAAGTCAAATGACTCATTTTGATTTATATTTTATGCGAACCCGAGCAAGGCCGGGTAGAATCAGCTAGTTTCAGATAAAGCTGATTTAAAGGTCATAAAAGCTTATTTGGTGGTGCTCAAACATTATAATATTTTCGTCACTTGAGAACCTAGCTGGTTATTATTTAATATTTCTGTAAAGATGAAAAGGATATTTCTTTTTTGGTGAAAAATTAATACAATAGGTAGTACGAAACAAGTCCTCATGAAAATTTGTTTAAGAAAATACGTACTTATGTAGAAAAATGGAGTGCTCATTATGCCCTGGGTGCTCGTTATGCCCTCATCTCCCCTAACACCTAAATTTTGCCCGGTTATTGCCCGGTTGTTGGATTTGAACAATTTAAATCCATGCCCGGATTTTGCCAGGTTTTTTTGAATAAATGCCCGGAATTGCTAGGCCCGGATGGGAGTTGAAAAAAATCTGGCAACCTTACGTTGAGTGGTATAAGGAGAACAAGATCGATTTTGTTGAAAAAAGTATCAATCCACCAAACTGTCCGGATTTTCGTCCCATCGAGAAATATTGGGCAATAGTTAAGGGCAAACTGAAGAAATGTGACAGAACCATGAAAAACCCTCTCAAATGGAAAAGTGGTGGAACAAGATGGCGAATGAGGTTACCAGCAGTACTGTGCAGAAAATGATGGGTGGTATCACAAAAAAGTTTTGAAAATTCGTCCGAAAAGCTGACGAATGATTTTTATGTATTTTTTTCCTTAAAGTGCAATAAAAACCCTACAAAATGACATTTTTACTTTTGTTGAACGATATTTCTTTGCGGAGAAATGGTCTATTTTATCCGACCAGATTTTATGTGAAACAGACTTTAGTCGAAGTAAAAATTGGAAAAACCGTTCAATATCATGACTGAAAAAAGTATGCGCCGGCCGATGGGAAAAACCAAGAACATAGTAAATATTTTTCTTACAAAAAACGAAATTATTTTTTTTTATTTTTTCATGAATTATTATAAGATTACTTTCATAGAAAGTATTTCAATCGAACGAATGGTTTTTGAGATACACGCATTAGTAACTGTCCCATTTCTAATTGAACTAAGCTTTACACTATAATACTGCCCCTATTCGCATAACAGTCCCATAAGGATAGGAAACGCTAACAATATGGGACTGTTATGCGAATAGGGGCAGAATATTACATGTAAAACACAGAAAGAAAGGTCATCAAAAATTCCGATCACTTAACGTATTCTCGCTCGGAAGGGCAAGGTAAAACCGGAAGTACTAAACGAAAATGAATTTTCTGCAGCCAAACGTCCGTGAAGAATTACGGTGTGGATGGCTAAACATTGCGTATGTTTGTTTGTTTGTATCAAAAAACCAAGCCCTTCCTCCGGTAAACCGAGAGTCAGGATGTTGTAGTCCCCCTCTGAAGAACCTGCTTCGGTCGAAGTGCACAGACGTCCTCTGGTTTGGTTTGGTCTCCGACTGTCCGTTGCAATAAACCTAATGGAAAATTATTTATTTATTACAGGACTTGGTTCAGGAAAAAGGGTGCGGGTGTGGCGTGTAAGAGTAAGTCTTCAAGGGGAATGAGATGGCAGATGACCACGCGCAGCAAAAATCATGATGAAGAATCCAGTTGTGGGTTGATGTACCTTCCTACGGAAAATTTCCCGCGGAGTGAAGGAATTATACTCTTCATGGGGTAGTCCTACTCGAGTCATCATGAACAGAACACGGATACGAGTGGACGGGAAATTGGTATGTGGCCGAAATCTTGGAAACGAATGTTTGCTCTGGGTACAACCCATTCCGCACCTGACCCTGTACTAAAATGATACATACGATGACAAAAACAACTTTGAAGGAATAAAAAGGGCCCATAAAGTGGGAAGAGCCATTTTGCCGACAGACAACGGTAACGATTCTGTGTAGGTTCAGAATTTATACGGACGAACGAGACTGAGAAAGATGAAATATTTTATGCGTCTTTGGAGAGTCACAAATGATGTTGTAATGGTGAGTTATTATCACAAAATTGGCACTTTCCGAGAGAAGGCAAAACACAAATAAAGGTTACAGTTGTTGCCTTCTAAAGATGCAGAACTGGAACATTTGAATGCACAATATACCTATAAAGTAATAACAGTTATAGAAAAACAGATTCTAGCTATAAAATTGAAGCCAAGCTTTAAATTTTTTCTCCGAAAAAATATATTAAAAACCACTAATAGAGCACAACGCTTTGTTAAAAAAATATCAGATGGTGGTGTACTACTGAGTACACCGCTAAACGTTTAGTAGACGAAGAAATCCTCAATTGACCTTCATATTCATATCTAGTTTATCACGTGACTTTATTGTTTCTGTACACTTTTTGATGCATTATCGAATGTTACAAGGTTTTTTTAATATAATACAAGTTTTTAAGGGAAATTGAGTCAATTAAATCGGACTGAATTCATCAACAGATATTATTTTATTCATCAGTAAGTTTTAAACATGTTGAAATGTTTTTGTAATTTCTCTGATGCTTTCTCATTTGTTCCTACGATATTTAGTACCGTAAACTGGGAGAACTTTGATCACTTTTTCCATTCATTTTTGAATATTTTCGAAGGGGTTGCTTTTTCGTAATACCTGAAAGCTTTAAAACCCTTACTGAGGTGGGGAGTATTAACCATGATCATTGATTACAGTAAATTCAAACGATATTGGTGGTTATAATTAAATGTTTGTTACAAAACCAGATTTCGAGTTTCGGGGTAACTTTGATCACAATGGTTTTTACGTATCTCAACATCTTCAAATTTATTGTTTTGATGCCATTAAGCACAGAAGGCTCAAAACATCGTTAGCAGAAATTTTTTGTTTGGACTCAATTGAATTTTTCAACGTTTTCTTTCAAAAACAAATATACTCGAAAGATGGACAATGTTGCTGCATACATTTAGGGGCAAGATTTTTAAACATTTCTCAATATTTTTTGGCCTCAAAAACAAATAAAATTTTTCCCTCATGCAATTCTCTAAGTCTTCGTACTGTTCCCATGTTCTTTTTTTCTTCAATCTAAACCATTTGATAGGGGTTTTCTATATGGGCTTTTTCATGGAAAATGACCGTTTTTTTCACTATCCAAAAATAATCATAGAATGATCATAAAAATAACACTTAACCTTAACCTAAACCAAGAAAATAGTTGAAATTTCACATTAACCATCTGCTCCTAAATGCTTAACTTTGATCAGGAGAGATGTTTGTTTGTGAGCCTCCAAAAACCAGATATTTTAAGATTTTGAAATTATATTTGAGGTGATATAAAAATTTAGCTTATTTGTAAATAAATTAACAGGCTTTCAAACGTAGTAAACAGTTTTCAGTTATTTTAACTTCATACTAAGTTAATGATGCTTATCTGCAAAAATTTCATGTTGATCAAAGCTACCCCGCTGATCAAAGTTCCCCCAGTTTACGGTACATGTTGTTTGAGTTTATGAATGAATTTAGGGGGAAAAAATGATACTTTATTCGTCAACTGAATGCTAAGCGGCGTTCTTCATTCGATTAAGCAATGAGTTTTACACCTGATTCAATAGTTTTGCATTTTTTCAATTGCATTTTCGTTTATTACAATAATTTTTTTAGAAGAAATTGCATGAATTTACGGGAAATCGTCAACTTATCGCTAGGCGGTGTACATAATTCGATTCAGCAATGAATTTTACACCTATTTCATTCATTTTTGTGCATTTTTTGATGCATTATTGTTTGTTATAAGGCACACCGGGGCAAGTGCAAACGGTTTTCACCTTAGTTCAACTTTCACATGTCCTAGAAAAATATGTAAATCTTCAAAAATTATTAATTATCGTTCGTTGCATCATTAAAATGGTTCTCAACAAATTCCCGTTGAAAGTGAAAAATTAAAAAATGTTGGTAAAAAGTAACGGCACTTTTGTGAAAAAATTTCTAAGTTTGCACTTGCCCCGTTTGTGGGGGCAAGTGCAAACGCAATGCTTTTTCCAAACTTATTCAAAGATGCGTCAGTGTATCGTTACTAAAACAAATGTAATACCTACATGTTGCAGTATGTTTTATCAACTTTTTTTGATGTATTTGCTGTTTTTCTGCAATATTAATTACTTTTTGGAACTTCAGTTTTGCTGACTGTTGTTTGAAGCAAAAGACCTTTATTTGCCAAGGCATTACGGAATTTTGAATATCCGCTTCAGATACAAAACTTTGGATACCCTTTCTGACCACTCTAATATAATTCTGAACCATTTTTGAGATGATTTTTTTTAATGTCTGATGTTACATGGCTTAAAGGTGCGTTTGCACTTGCCCCGCAGTGTGGGTTGACAGGAGTGAATATTATTTTCACAATTTTCAGGGTCTACTGAAAATTTATCATAAATTTTCTGCTTTCACTTGAATATCAGTCCAAAACACTCACCTTTCAACGAAAAATCGGATTTGAGGGCTCTTTTTTATAGCCAAAAAAAGCCAAACAAAAACACACTTTTCATGTCTAATACGTACTTGAAATCGAGTGTAATCAAACAGTGCCGTGTTTTAGTAAATAATTAAAAGAAAATTCAGTTTATCTATGCCAGATTGTTGGTTTGGACAATAACAACAACTTCTAGAATAAGAAATATTTTTTAATTTTTTGGTAACAGAGGAAAGTTGATCGTTAGCACTTGCCCCGAGTTTGCATTTGCCCCCTACCTACCTACCTAAGTGTACAGCGCCGATTGACCGGCGCATAGGGCTGAGATAAAAGATCTCCACTGCTGGCGATCCGGAGCCAGCGTCTTCACTTGCTGCCAGCCAAGGTTCTCGTCAACTGTGCGGATTTCAGCGGCTAGACTTCGCCGCCATGAGCTTTTGGGCCTGCCTCTTCTTCGATGCCTATCTGGATTCCAGTCAAGCGCCTCTCTGCAAATCTCGTTTTCATCTCTTCGCAGCGTGTGCCCAATCCATCTCCACTTACGTTCCCAAATCTCGATTTCATGCGCCTTTTGATGACACCGGCGATGAAGTTCAACATTCGAGATCCAGTTGCCAGGCCACCAAACGCGGATGATGTTCCGCAGGCAGCGATTCACAAATACTTGCAGTTTTCGCGTCGTTACCGCATATGTGCACCAAGTTTCATACCCGTACAGCAATACGGATTTGACGTTTGAGTTGAAGATTCGGATCTTAGTTCGTAGAGAGATCTGGCGTGACCGCCAAATGTTTCGGAGACTCGCAAACGCAAATCGGGCTTTTCTGATCCGGGTTTCGATGTCCTTCTTGGTACCACCATCAGGCGTAATCTGGCTACCAAGATACTGGAAGCACTCCACTGTCTCAACCTGTTGTCCAGCTACCACGAAATTGGAACGATTTTCTGTATTGATTTCCATCGACTTGGTCTTTCCGACATTGATTTTGAGACCTGCTGCCTTGGAGCTTTCAGTGAGGTCGTCGAGTTTGCTCTGCATGTCTTGTTGTGTTTGGGCGAGCAAAACAATATCGTCTGCCAGGTCAAGGTCGTTCAGTTGCTCCATGGTTGAAGGATTCCACGGCAATCCTCGGTTTGGTCTACAGTCAATCGATCCAGTCAAGATCTCATCCATTACGATGAGAAAAAGCAGCGGTGACAAAATACATCCTTGTGTCACTCCAGCAGTTACCGGGATTGGTTCGGACAAGACACCGTCGTGCAAGACCTTGCACGAAAATGCCTCGTACTGTGCTTCGATGAGATGGACTAGTTTCTCTGGGACCCCTCGTCGTCTAAGAGCAGCATGTTTTCGTGGTTCAGTCGGTCAAATGCTTTTTCGAAATCAACGAACACCAGCAGAAGAGAGTCCTGGAATTCGTTGATTTGTTCCAGTATTATTCGTAGCGTTGTGATGTGGTCCACACATGCTCGTCCGGATCGGAATCCAGCTTGTTGCCGTCGGAGTGTAGCGTCGATTTTCTCCTGGATCCTGTTCAGGATCACTTTGCAGAGTATTTGAGGGTTGTACAGATCAAAGTTATGCCACGCCAGTTACCGCACTCTGTTAGGTCTCCTTTCTTTGGGACCTTTACGAGGATACCCTGCATCTAGTCGTCCGGGAATGTTGCAGTATCCCAAATGTCAGCGAAAAGACGGTGCAACATTTGTGCTGACAAGGCAGGGTCGGTTTTGAGCATTTCAGCAGGAATGCAACCGATTCCAGGCGCTTTGTTGGAATTCATGTCCTTGATTGCCGCTTCTATTTCAGCCAGCGAGGGCGCTTCCGAGTTGACGCCATTAATGCGACTTACTGTGGGCGCCTCAAGCTGCGGGTTCTGTTGGCCATTGCTATTTGTAGCTCGGAAAAGTTGATCAAAATGCTCAGTTCAACGCTTGAGCTGATCTGTTAGATCTGTCAGCAGCTGACCTGCTCGGTTTTTCAGCGGCATTCTTGCATTAGTCCTTGCACCACTAAGGCGGCGAGAAATATCATATAATAATCGGATATCTTCAATGGCGGCGGCTCTTTCTCCCTCTTCGGCTAGGGAGTTTGTCCAGGCTCTCTTGTCTCGTCTACAAGCTCGTTTAACTGCCTTTTCCAGCTCCGCATATCGTACGCGGGCGGCTGCTTTGGCTGACCCGGTACATGCCTGCTCAATTCCGACTTTCGCCTTTCTCCGATCATCGATCATCCTCCAGGTTTCATCCGACATCCATTCACTTCTTCTTCCACAAACTTTACCGAGAGTACCATGGCTCGTCGTGATAAAGGCATTCTTGATTCCACACCACTGTTCTTCGACTGTTCCGTCTGTCGGCAACTCCGAGGCTCGGGATTCTAGCTGTTCAACGCATGCCCTTTTCACCTCTGGATTCTCCAACCGGCGGACGTCGTATCGACACCCGACTTTCTCCTCGCACCGTTGGACACGCGCAACTCTCAGTCGTATCTCGCCAAGGACGAGGTGATGATCAGATGCAATGTCTGCGCTTCGTTTGTAGCGGACATCAAGAAGGCTCCTTCTCCATTTTCGACTGATGCAGATGTGGTCAATTTGATTTTCTGTTCGGCCATCTCGGGATACCCAAGTGACCTTATGTGCTGGTCGATGGGGGAAGAGCGATCCACCGATCACCATGTTGTTGTTGCCACAAAATTCTACAAATAGCTCTCCGTTTTCGCTCATCTCTCCTAGGCCATGGCGCCCCATGATGCGCTCAAAGTCCTGATTATCGGAGCCAATCTTTGCGTTGAAGTCGCCTAAGTGGATTTGAATGTCACCCTTCGGAATTCTCTCAACCACGCTGTTCAGTTGACTGTAAAACTGCTCTTTCTCCTGCAAATCGGCAACGTCAGTTGGCGCATAACACCATTGTAAGGTTTCTAACCCGTGTTCTGAATCTGGCTACGATTATTCTTTCGTTTATCGGTTCCCATCTTATGAGGGCCGCATGGGCCTGCGGGCTTAACAGGAAACCAACTCCTCGTTCCCGGGTAGCATGTTCTCCTCGTATGCCAGAGTAAAGCAGTACTTGCCCGGACTGTGTCTTGTGTTCTCCAGTGTTAGGCCAACGGACTTCGCTCAGTCCCAATATCTCTAGCTCGAGGCGGCTAGCTTCTCTAGCAAGTTGAGCCAGCTTTCCTGGCTGGGCAATGGTCAAAATATTCCAAGTTTCAATTCTAGTCCGTGTTTTCATGCTAAAAGTCGTTGCCAAAGTTCCAATTCGGTTATTTCTTCTCTCAGTTTCTGTAACAATACAAGATATCAGGAGCAGTAGGTTGTTAGCCTAAAGTCCCTATCCCGCGATGGGGCTGCCATCTTGGACTTAGCTGGCGGGAGCCGCATTTCATAAACTCAGCCGCTCGCTCTGAGACAGACGCTGTTTGAGCCGCCCCTGACCTGGAGAACAGACGCGTGCGGCCACCTTCTCAGTCTGCATGCGACCAAAGCATCCACCGGGGTTGGGTATCCGATCTCCGCTTAGGTTACTCGCTGTGTGGTCGCACAATCATACCGCCTGGCAACACGGCCCTCCTCAGGCAGCCAGTCCATATCGAGCGTTTACGAGTACCAGCCGCTTCCCGACACCGTTCCCGTATTACCAGGTAAGATGCCCCTCAAGCCCGGAAGGACAATTACCACAGGCGAGCCAAAGGCAGTTCTGCATAATGGCGATCCTGCTAGGTTATATTTAGAGTACATTTCTGGATTTTCTTCCTTTGGGAAATTGTTATAACTTCATATTTGTGACGAAACCAGAGATGAAACAAAATGGCTACCTTTACTCTCATCGAAGGGAAAATGGTATAGCCAAGTCCATCGGAAAGCGTAAAAAAAAAAAGCAAAATGGCCGAAACCGAAACAAAATTTCCGAAAGAAGAGTACACCTTTCCTTTGAGCTTGCACTAGTATTACGAATCATGATGGACCTTGAACGGACGAATCCGCGAATCGTGGATGACCGTTACATCATCGACCTAGATTCATGTGCGGATCTTGGACGACCGCTTAAGGAAAGAGTGTGCGGTTCGAGGACGACCGCTATTCTTAATTGTGTGCGTAATGATTGAATAGCAAGCGGATCGTGGACGACCGCCCAATTACTTGAGAACGGATCGAGGACGACCGTCAAATTTTTGGTTACGGATCGTGGACGACCGTTTAATGCTGAGAGTCGCGGATCGTGGACGACCGTTAAATTTTTGGTTACGGATCGTGGACGACCGTTTAATGCTAAGAGTCGCGGATCGTGGACGTCCGCCTGAATATTTGATTACGGATCGTGGACGACCGTCTGACTGTGTAAATCGCGGATCGAGGACGACCGCCTAAACATTTAGTTACGGATCGTTGACGACCGTCTGACTGCTTAAATCGCGGATCGAGGACGACCGCTCGATATTTAGTTATGGATCGTGGATGTCCGGTTACTGAAACGTGCCATTGAAGGCCGAATTTAATTTTATTCTATTGATTTCGAAAAATCCTTTAAAGAAATAGCTCGAAGTAACATTCGGTATAAATTCCCGAAATGACGTTTGAGGTGTGTTTTAAACACTAGCAATTATTCCTTTATTCTCGTAGGTTGACTAGTTCATCAAAATGTTCTCTGACGGAAAATACGTACGAGCCCCTTCGAACGATTCAGAAGGATCAACTAATGAGAGCCTCGAAAACTTGGCCGAAGGAAGCATTTCACTCAGCTACTCCAGTATGGAAGCTTCACCGTCTCCTGAAGCCAGTCCGAAAAAGGGAGGAGAAACGATGTCCAACGAAACGTCCCGCAATTTTGATTTCCATCAAAAATTGGACCGCTTTGGAGAAGAGTTGAACAGGTTGGAGAGAGCTTTCAACTCGATACAACAATACCCTACTCGCACAGCTCCCAACGATGTAGACCGCAGTTGGAACATAGCGAACAACTCAACGAAAAGCACCAACATCATCCGTTGGGAGAGCATTCAACCGTTCCCGAATGATGTGCCTGCCAGCAAGATGTGGGAACAGTGGATTCGTTTCATTGACCGGTTCGAGATTGCAGCCTCTCTGTACAATGCCAACGATACAATTCAGCGATCCCAACTGCTTTTCCTCGCTATGGGGGAGAAGCTTCAGGGAATAGTTAGAGCTGCCAGACTCCGCCCGAATCTCCAAGAACCAAATTGCTACAGTATCTTCATTAAAAACATCGAAGATTACCTGCGCTCAATGATCGACATCACGGCAGAGCATGAGTCCTTTTCTAACATGAAGCAGGAACAAGATGAGCCAACAATGGCTTTCCACGCTCGCCTGATGGAAAAAGTACGCCTTTGTGGGTACAGTTGCAGCGACCAGGACCGATTCGTGAGAACCCAACTTTTAAAAGGAATGCGTAGCAGAACACTGGCAAAAGAATCGAGAATACATGAATACAACGCTACCAAGATTGTACAGTTAGCCACTCGCGAGGAAGCATTGCCTTCCGAAGGGACCCACACCGAAACGCAACAAGCTTTCGCTGTGGATAACAGGAAACAACGGATGCCCGAAAGACGGGGCGCTATGAAACGCAGCTATAACGCTACCGCTGAACCGTTCAATTCCACGAAACAACGACGATACGGACAAGGACGACGGTCAAGATGCCCGCAATGTAACTTCCTTTTCCATAAACATGGTAAATGCCCGGCGGCAAATGAAAACTGCAAAGGATGTGGAATGCGGGGTCATTATGTAGCAACGTGCCATCAAAAAAAGAAACATGCTAACAATGTCCAAACGAAGATCCCAGGATGGACAGATTCGGAAGACGAAAAAAAGGTAGATATGGAGTGAAAATGAGCTAAATAAATTAAAATGATTTGTTTGTTGGACTTCAATAAAGAAAAAAGCAGTAGTTGAATTTTATTCATTTTTTTTCTTAAATTTTCTAGCAATCTCCTTGTCCTGACATTAACAGCTTGACTCTATCGGACGTTCTTATTGATTGTCGTCTTGGATCGTCGAGTCCAATCCGTTTTTTAATAGATTCCGGCGCGGATGTCAATATCATCGGCGGAGATGATTGGAAGCGTTTGAAGAACGATTACTTTGCAGGGAAGGCCCTTCTAAAGCCAATCCGATTGGGCACAAATGCAGATCTGCGATCGTATGCTTCTAGCAAACCCATTTCTATTCGATGTAGCTTCAATGCACAGGTAGAAGTTGTAGGCCATTGTAAACCATTGGTAGAAGCTAATTTTCTTGTAGCCGACGCTGGCCGTCGTTCCTTGCTGGGACGAGCAACAGCAAGTGACCTGGAATTGCTGAAAGTAGGAGCTTGTATTAATGCATGTGAAACTTATCAGCAGGCCAAGACATTTCCAAAAGTACCGGGGGTCCGCATCAAGTTTAGTGTAGATAAATCTGTGTCCCCCACAAAGAATGCCTATTTCAATGTCCCGGCTGCCTTTCGTGAGAGCGCTAGAGCTAGATTAGAAGAGATGGAACACCAGGGCATCATAGAACGCGTCACGACCGCTCCCGACTGGATAAGTGGGATGTCAGCAGTCGCTAAAGGCCGAAACGACTTCCGCTTGGTCGTTAACATGCGGGCTCCCAATCGTGCAATCAAGCGTGAGTACTATCGCATGCCGCTTTTGGACGATATGAAGATCAAACTTCATGGCTCCAAGTACTTTTCAAAGCTCGATATTTCAAATGCTTTTTACCATCTAGAGCTACACGAAAATTCTAGGGATTTAACAACATTCCTAACGGAAACCGGAATGTTCCGTTTCACGCGCCTCATGTTTGGGGTCAATTGCGCTCCTGAAATTTTTCAGCGCGAAATGTCCCGGATCCTCGAGGAAGTTGAAAACAAAATTGTATTTATTGACGACATTCTTGCTTTCTCGGACAGCCTAGAAGAGCTGCACAAAACAGTCGCTCTTATTCTTAGAATCCTGCGATCAAACAACCTCACTATCAACGCTTCCAAATGTGAGTACGACAAGACTCGAATAAAGTTCCTGGGCCATGAACTGGACGAGCATGGATTTCATATCGACGAAGCCAAAGTGGCAGCCATCCGCAAGTTCAGGAAACCATCCACTGTTTCGGAGCTTCGAAGTTTTCTCGGTCTTGCTTCTTATGTCAGCCCGTACATTCGTAACTTCGCTGACACCGCGAGCCCTTTGTGGGCAATCATTAGCTCTCCTTCGTGGATATGGGGCGACGCCCAAACAGAAGCATTCGAATTGTTAAAGGACCAGATTTCAAACTGTACAGTTTCACTCGGTTACTTTTCCGAAAAAGCGAAAACAATCCTGTACACCGACGCTTCTCCGAGCGCCCTTGGAGCGGTCCTAGTACAGGAAGATGCGATACAACAACCCCCACGAGTCATTTACTTCGCATCCAAGGCACTCACCGATACCGAGAAACGATATCCCCAAAATCAGCGAGAAGCTCTGGGAGCAGTGTGGGCGGTTGAGCATTTCGCATATTTTTTACTAGGACGACAATTTACTCTCCGCACTGACGCACAGGGGTTCACATTCATGTTGAACAGATCCCGCGAAGCTTCCAAACGGGCCCTTACACGTGCAGACGGTTGGGCACTCAGGCTTAGTCCTTACAATTTTAACGTAGAATACGTTCGAGGCCAGGATAACATCGCGGACCCGTCATCTTGGTTATACGAAGGTCAGGATGAACCTTTTGAAGAAAACACTAGCCCTTGGGAGATTGCCACCCTAGAAGCAAATTCTATAAAATTCATTACCGAAGACGAGATAAGGAAAGCCACTGCGTCTGATAAGCTCCTCGTCGAGGTGATGGACGCACTCGAGACAGGAATTTGGCCAAAGCACCTAAAAAAATACGAAGTTTTAGGCAGTGAATTATCAGCTTTAGATGGAATACTGACAAAAACAGGTTATTTACATTCGTCTTTATATGGTTGTCAATGTTATATAAAAAAATTTAAATCCTTTAGGTTGTGCCGTGATCCCGGACTCACTGAGGAAAGCTACGCTAGAAGTAGCTCATGAAGGCCATCCCTCCTTAGCCAAATTTAAAAGCATCTTGAGACAACGAGTATGGTGGCCAGGCATGCCAAAAGACGCGGAGTCTTGGACAGACTCATGTCGAATTTGTGCGACCAACGGAAAGCCCGAAAAGACCACCCCGATGCAGCGAACATTTTCGCCAGACGCTGTATGGGAAACGCTAGCTTTAGATTTTAACGGCCCTTACCAAAAATTCGGAGGGATCTCTATTCTCGTCATTATCGATTACCGCTCAAGGTATATTTTTGCAAAACCCGTGAAGTTATAACGAATGGGTCGGCTAGCGGGTTCAGCGGCGCTGAAACTCCCCTATATATGCCTCAGGGTCGGCTTAAGCTAAGAGACGATTCGGCTAGCCAAGGAAACACTTTATCTGCTTTGATAACCTCCCACGTTTATTGATGCTAATTTGAATGGTCTTGGGTTTGTGCGCACTAGGGACTACGTCCCACCCCCTTATGCTACCTCCTACCTCGTGACACGTAGTGATTGCACCACCTTGTGTCTCGCCTTCCTGGGTGGACCAGCCTCTCCGCTCCGCAACAGCGATGCTGCTCGGTGATTGATGCAGGTGGCCGACGGTTTGTTCCCAACACGTACAACGTTGGCTTCGGGTTATAGGTCCCCACGATAGCGGCCGGAGTTGAGTGTAGGTCGGCGGCTTCAGGCTTGACGGCTTACCACGGTGGATTGCAAATGCAGGTCCCGGAACTCTCGACACACGGTAGGTTGTGAACCAGCGTTTCTAAGGCTCATGTGAAGCGCAGTTGGGTTTATTAATTATCGCTGGGGTGTGATGGCGGCCTGCAGCGATGGCGGTTTCTAGGCAACACCTTGCCACAACGAGCCGAACCTCGGATCACGGTAAAACCTCGGGGTCCTGTTAGGAAATCGGGATGGGGTTTTAATATGGCGTTGACGAACGGTGGTCACTGTTGCTACGGGGCTTAGGGTAAGAATTACCTGGATATCCACTTAAACTTGAACTTCCGGAATTTGATATTTTCACTACAAGTAAGTAATTTGCGCCTTTATGTGCTAGCGTTTTGGCTTATCGTAGCGAAATGGCCGATTTTCGGCAGTTCTTTGACCCCGTAGCCGCGTCAAGTTTGACATCACCGTTCTTTCGCCCCATCCCGATACTTGATTCGCTTCGCCCTTTTCGCCGTATTACTCCACTGCCATCTGGTAGTGAAGTTCCACAACTCCTGTTATTCGGCGTTGACGTGCAGGGTGGTGCTTAGGGGTTCTGGGGCGACTTCGACGCAGGGCGGCTTCTCCACAAATAAAACGTCTTCTTGGCACATTTAACGGTATCGCGAACAAGAGATCAACTACCACTGACACTACTAACCGAGCACTTGTTACACTCTCCTCCCGCTCGGGTTAAAAAAATGTTAGCAAGCTAATATTTTTTTAAACTTTGCGACACTTTTAACCTCCACCACGACACCGACTGCTGAACCAGAGGTCCTCGAAGAGCATTGACTTAACACTGTTAAACGCGTAGTGACAACGAACAATTCTATTCAAAAAGATCTTTTTCTACTAAGTTCGGACTTCCGCTGAAAAGTGATATGTATTCACCCGTATTATTTGTGGGTCGGGGTCATAAGGCATCAACGTTGATAAATCAACTCCGCGCTGTTTAGAGGTAAACCTTTACTGACCATCAACGTCTTCGACTCCGGTCTCCAGCGATCCCACATACTGAGCTACTGACCAACTTTGTTGAAAACGAATTAAAATTATTTAAATTAAAGATAAAAACCTACTTAAAACTAAGAAATTAAATAAATAACACCCATAACATGCATAAAATAACGAAAAAAGATTTAATACTAACATGCTAAAATAATCTAAAATCCGGAAACATTACAAATTTACACCATTTTACGGTGTGCAACAAATATTAATTCAAAGTACACATTTTATGTTGCGCGATACGTTGTTTTGTCTGTGAACGTGGGTGTACTAAAACTCAATGACATTTCTCAATCGGCGGATGAGTGGAAAAAGGAATGACCAAAACAAGGAAAAATTTCATTTCGATGGAACAACGTGGTAAGTACTCTATTGAATTTCTACGAATTTCGCTAATATTGTGGATTATTGGGAATATATATCATTTTGGAGACATTTCGTCGACGAGTTTGTTGGCCAATGATCTCTGAAGTGTGTTTGTTTCTTCCAAAAATCCGCAATAAAAGTGAAAACGTTGATTTTCAATATCGCACTAATTTTCTTCTTTTTTTCCAGGTTGTTGTCCTTCTTCGTCATCCGGATGAGGTGGAAGACTTCGCAATGCATGCGCGGGACGTTCAGAGAATTGCAAACCCGGTTGTTGTCATCAGCTCCTACTGCGCGGCTTTCCCCGAAACAGGTCAATGTTTTCTGGTCTGGATTCCTCCCCCTCATGATGTGTGTCCACCGAGAAGTGCCAGCTCACTTGACTCGTTCCCTGTCCCAATCGGAAGGAACTGCTTTTTCCTGGCAGATACTGGACGTAAGGTGAGTAAAGCGATGATGGTGTTTGAATATTTTTTTCAATTCGGAATCCTTTTTGTGTCGTGCAACACAAATTTGATTCTATTAGCGACATTCTGTTCACTACTGCAACACACGTTTGTAGCCCGAAGTGCAATGCGACATGCCATGCACTTACTCATGTTGCACGCCTCTTCGATGACTGTGTGATGTTGTTGTGGATGCAGAATGAAGTTAGTTTTACTGTGTTTTTTTTTATTTCTTTTAAATGCAAAGGTTAATTATTTTTATTTCCTCTTGCAGGGTTTTGGTTTGATTGTATGCCACTCCAACAAGCAGCGACTAGGAAGTAGATGCGCTAGCAGCACCACTTTACTATCCATCTACGCAGGCAAGGATCGAACGACAAAATTCTAGGGGAGTTGTTTTCAGAATTTCATCCTCCCCTTACATGATTTTTTTTTTTTTTTTCTTGGAAAACTCAGTTTCGAATTGAGGCTTGTTTTATGATGAACCATAGATATTTTGGTTCAGGTTTTTTTTTTTTTGGTTCTCATGCCCATATGTAAGACTGGGAATTATAATCCATGAGAAATTAATAAAGTTGAGCATTCCTGAACTTCACACGCGAAGGTCGCTGGCTGAAAATATGCCTAACGAACGCCCATTCATGTCGCCCACTTCATACGAGCTAGTTCCTCGTTTAGCCAAGATTACACAGGGCATATAGACCGGACCGAGTTTCGCGTTGAAGTCATTGGCGGCTGAGGATTGTTTAAAGGACTTTTTGAAAACTCTTTGGCCCACATAAAAATTGGGTGAATAAGTTTTCTGTCGCAGGTCATACCTTTTTTTGGTGTTTTCGTGAGCTAATCGGAGATTATGAGAAACGGTTTCCCAAACTTTCCGGTTGATAGTTTTGAACTTGGAAATTCGATCCTCTTCCGTCAGGGTGGGTTCTAATTCAAGCGCGTAATCACCTCCTCGGGTGATAATTTCGTTTCCGAACACTATGCGATGAGGTGAGAATTTGGTGGTTGCATGTACCGTGTTGTTAAGGACGTGTTCGACCTCAGATATGCGACAGTCCCACAGTCGTTGGTCGATGCGCACGTACGATCGGATCATCGCGTTTATGGTACGGTTGAGGCGTTCTGCGGGGTTCGCCTGGCTCCGATGGCGCGCATTGGCCCAGTGTTGCACCTCGTATTTCTGCAACAGTGCCTGGAAATCTTTGGACAAAAAGGTTGACGCGTTGTCGGAGATGATTATCTGTGGAACAGACAGCTTACGAAACCATTGCTCTTCCAGAATGGTACACAGACTACCCGAAGCAATCTTCTTCACAGGAACAAGCAGGCAGTATTTCGAGAACAGGTCAAGAACTACGAGTAGGTGCGCATTGCCCTGTTTGCTCCTGGGAAGTGATTGTATGTAATCCATGCACACAATCTGGAAGGGCCTGGTCGCAATCCGCTGTTTCCCCATCTCGGGAACGGTGGAGTGTGTGAGGTGTTTGTTTTCCTTACACGCGTCACACTGCGCAATGTGCTTCTTCAAGTCGGCAGACATTCGTGGCCAGTAAAAGCGTCTTTTGAGTGATTCGATGCACTTTTCGAACCCGATGTGCAACTTGTCATCGTGTTCCTGCTGCATCACTCGATTACGCTGGGACTTCGGCACGCACTCCTTCCAAGCAAACGTGTAGTCCAGGACATCCGATTTCGACGCCACGAGCTTGTACAACTTCCGGCTTTCAATGCGGAAGTCGATGTACTTCTCAGGGTCCTGTTGCACAGCTTCGAACAAATTCCGGTACCACTCGTCTTCCACAACTGCATCCAGTGATTCGATCGAGCGTGACAAGGCATCGGGCACGACGTTTTCCTTCCCTCTCCGGTGTTTCACGTCCATGTCGTACTGCTGAAGCGTTATACTCCACCTGCTGAGACGTGACGAGGACTTCCATTTCGCTCGCATGATGAAGGATAACGCCGATGAATCCGTGATCAGTGTGAAATGTGTGCCTTCGATGTAGCACCGGAATTTCTCGATGCAGCGGAGAGCGGCAAGCCCTTCCTTCTCCGCTGCATGATAATTTAACTCGGCTCCTTTTAGCTTCTCCGAGTGGAATGCGATGACACGTTCGAGACCCCCCTGTACTTGCGTGAGTACTCCTGCGAGTGCGGTGTCGCTTGCGTCAGTTTGTACGCAAAATGGTTTGCTGAAGTCGGGGTTGGCCATCACCGGGGCTGTGATTAGCCGCTCCTTGATGGCTTGGAATGCTCCTTCTGCTGCGTCGTTCCATTGCACCTTCTTGGGCTTGTTTTTCAACAAGTCCGTGAGAGGTGCAGTGAGTTCGCTGAAGTTTGAGATGAACCTACGGTAGTAATTTGCCATACCGAGGAATCTACGTAGGGATCTTACCGAGTTGGGCACCTCAAATCCCAAGATCGCTTGAATACGATCTGGGTTTGGGCGAAGTCCTTCTCTGGATAGTATATACCCCAAGTACGGTAGTTCGTGGCAGCAGAAGTTTGATTTTTTTAGGTTTATATATAAATTCGCTTTACGCAACCGACTCGCAAGCTCACGCAATTTTGAAATATGATCTTCAAATGACGCGCTGACCACTACAATGTCATCCAGATACACAAAAATGTACGGCTCCAGTGCCCCATGACCGAGAGTTCGATCCATGACCTTGCTCAAGCTTGCCGGACTGTTTGCTAGACCGTATGCAAGTCGCCGGAAATGGAACAAACCCCGTCCTGGTACAGAAAAAGCCGTAAATTTCCGTGAATCTGGATGGAGCGGTATCTGAAGGAAAGCCTGGGAAAGATCTATCGTAGATAAATATTTAAACTTTCCCAGATGGCTCAGAATTCTATTCTGATGTGGGAGGGGGTACGCGTCTCGTTTGGTGCGTTCGTTTAATTTCCTCGCATCCAAACAGAGTCGAACCTCATCGCTGTCTCGTTTTGATACAGGGACGATCGGAAGAGACCAGTCGGACTCCGACGGTTCGATGATGTCCTCCGCCAACATTTTGTCGACGGCAAGATGAATCTTGCGTTGGATTTCCGGGCTCCAGGGGTATGGGTTCTTTCTAACCGGTTCTGAATGGATGAACTCATCCTTGAGTTCGATCCTGTGCTCCAACAGCTTTGTTTCTCCAAACTTACCTGGACCTGCCACAAGAAACATCTTCTTGACATCATCCAACTGCCTCTTTTGATCGTCACTTAATCTTTCCTCATCTTCCTCCAGATTTGTACCAGCTTCGCCATCCAGTGACTCTACGGATTCCTGCAGAGTTGGACGTATCCCGAACTTCCGCCAGAAATCGTAGCCCAGGATGCATCGCCGGTTTAAATCTGGGGCGACAAGGATGGACAACAATCTGGTGACCCCATTGAAGGTGACCGGGATATCTACGGCCCCTATGACCTCCAGATGTTGGCCTCCAGCTGTTGAGAGTTTGATATTGGTGGGTATTATTTTCAGTTTTAATAATTTGATCAGCTTCCTACTTCCTATTCCTAAAATTGTTCTGGAGGCCCCACTATCTAGAAGGCCCACGACAGAAATCCCCATCAGTTCGACTTTCGCAAATGGTCGAGAATCGTTATCGAGGTTGACGAGCAATGTTGCAATCTCGAAATTCTCTTTAACGCCTTCTCCCATTTGCGAATAGCCTAGCTGGTGAAGAATTTCTTTCGGACAACTTGCCTCTAGATGGTGAGGTCCAACTTGGTTTTCTAAAAGACTGCCCGGCCTCACTGGGCAGTCTTTGCCACGTTTTTTGATTGGCAGTAAGGGCATTCTTTAGCGAAAAATCCCGGAAATCCACACCGTGCACAGAAACAATTCCTTTCCTTGTCACAGTCCATGAACCCATGACCTTCTACGTGACAGTTAAAGCAGACATCCCGCCGGGGCGGAATGTAAGCGTTAACAATCCGTTGCAGGACATTGGTTCCACTGGGACCCGGATTGGAACTCCTCTGTGTCGTTGCGGTTTCGGGTTTCGCTTTTTCTTTATCCCTGTAATCCTTTTTTCCATCCATTGGGATGAAGAGAGGCTTGTCGGAATTCTTTTGGAAAATCCGGATTCCTTCTGGCCTCGACCGTTGACCTCTGTCTCGATTCTGCCCAGAATTTTGCCATCTGCTTTCTTTGGTCCTGTGCGAATAATTTTGGCCAACTTCTTCGACCTGTGCTGACCTACCCACAAAACGACTATCTTTCTTGGAATACAGTTGCCAGTTTATTGAATCGAAACGCTTACCAAAATCTTTCATTGTAGATATCGTGTTGACGTTTGCGGCTAGCATGGCGATTCGACAGTCCTCGCGGGTGTTCCGGAACAGCAAATCGAACCGACGTTTTTCGTCCCACGGAATGGAAAGACTACGGAAGATCCGCACCATGTCCAGGTAGTAGTCTTGGAATTTTTCCCTGGCTCCCTGTCGACGGTTACAAGCCTGCCGTTCGTAAACGTAGTCCATGTCGACAGGTAAGAACTCGTTCTTCAGTTCCGTGACTAGCTCGTCCCAGCTGTGGATCCTTCCGTAGCTGCTCACCTCCATGTACCAGGCTCTGGCTTTGTCAGTGAACAGGTGATGAGCGAACTTCAGAAGCTCGACCTGCGTGAATCCTTCCGATCGGGCGTTGAATTCAACCTCCTTCACGAATTCGTTCAGCCTCCTTCCGTTGTCCATTCCGTCATACTTGACGGACCACTTATGGACTGGGAATCGTTTGTCCTGCAAACGATGACTGTTGAGCACTGGATCCGCCTGCCTATCCTGCTCTCTTGTCCTCGAACTTCCCATTGAGCTGTTTCGATCCTTGAGCCATTCTAAGAAGTCCTTCGGTTGGTCTCCTTCCGAATTCTTCTTCTGATTTTGATTATCGTCCCTGAGAGTGCTGTTCGAAGGCTTCTTGGTCTTTTTAATCTTCTTTTTGCTATTAATTTTAGACTCCAAAGCCTGAACACGCTGCATCATCTGGGACATAACCGTCAACATCTGTTTACATTCGGCTGCCAGATCTGACTCGTCCTCGGAATCGTCCGAACCATCATCACCAGTCGCTTCATCATCTCCCTCATGCTCATGCTCAAGTCTATTTTCACGAACTTCCGGCTCGTCCACGTTAACGACCTCATTGAGCGTTTCGCGATTTTTATTTTGCGGGAACTTTTCCCGAGCCTGGTTGATGCTACCATTGATCTGAGCTAACTCTGCCTCCCGGACTTCTGGAAGGTGAGAGGTGAACGAAAAAAACACTCTGAACAGTTTAAGACATTCGCCAGCAATCGAGGCTAGAGATTCCAAATCCTTTTCCGACGTGGTGTGGTTTTTCAACCGTTCCATCCGGAAAAGGATATGAAGAATCCTAGTCTTGAAGCTCTGTTCAGGTGCCTTTTTTGCTCTCCTGCCCTCCAGAAAGCCTGAAATAGAATAGAGCTTATCCTGGCACACTGCTAGTTCTTCCTCAACCGAATCACTAACAAATTCATGAACCACATTTAATCTATTTTTCTCGCTTTTCAGGTCGATGCGCAACAACCGCTCACACTGGTTTCTCGTCATGCTCGGATCGAACGGGATTTTCCGGATGTTCAGCTCATGCTCGAGTTCGTCGATGGTGAGATGAGCTGGGTTCAACGCGTGGTACTGCGAGAGAAGATGTGACATCTCCATAGTTGTAATATCACAGGTGAATAAACTTTAATATGAATTTCCTAACTATTCTAATTACGTTCCACAATTTAAATATCTAAGCTAAAAAGTACAAAAATTAGCTTAAACGAAAATTTATCCAATCACAAGCAATACAGTACAATGCGACTAGAATAAAACGTTTGGGTAGTGGGTTACAAAACTATAGTAAATTAAAATTTTCAAATTAGACTATTAGGTTTAAGAAACGTAAGCACAGACGAAACAGTTTAAAAACGACAATCAAAATCGAATAGCAAAAGTTGACTAGTTATAAGATGAGGGGAATAAAATTGATTGGGATTGGGTTCTTGTTTGAATTCTCTTTTCCACCCCCCACCGAGAAAGAAAATTTTCCGGATTTCCGAGAAAATTTTATCTTCGACCTAAAATGTTTTTTAAAACGTTTTCAACTAGTTGGTTACTATTCGAAATTTCTTTGGATGTCCAAGACCCCTCGAATCGGAAACAAATCGAATTCGAACTGGTTGTTTCCCACTAGGTGTAGTGTGTTAAGGCAAATTTCCAAGAG
Organism: Uranotaenia lowii; assembly: GCF_029784155.1. NCBI lineage: Eukaryota > Metazoa > Arthropoda > Insecta > Diptera > Culicidae > Uranotaenia > Uranotaenia lowii. The sequence continues at coordinate 219,083,127 of NC_073692.1, read as the reverse complement.
GTTCTGGGCGTTTTCCCAGAGACCCAAGCAGAAGTGGCTTCAGAGAAAAGTGTCTGCCGAGCGTATCCAAATCGCGAAAGCAACTTTTACGTTATGGGCGCCAAGTATAACGAATGGGTCGGCTAGCGGGTTCAGCGGCGCTGAAACTCCCCTATATATGCCTCAGGGTCGGCTTAAGCTAAGAGACGATTCGGCTAGCCAAGGAAACACTTTATCTGCTTTGATAACCTCCCACGTTTATTGATGCTAATTTGAATGGTCTTGGGTTTGTGCGCACTAGGGACTACGTCCCACCCCCTTATGCTACCTCCTACCTCGTGACACGTAGTGATTGCACCACCTTGTGTCTCGCCTTCCTGGGTGGACCAGCCTCTCCGCTCCGCAACAGCGATGCTGCTCGGTGATTGATGCAGGTGGCCGACGGTTTGTTCCCAACACGTACAACGTTGGCTTCGGGTTATAGGTCCCCACGATAGCGGCCGGAGTTGAGTGTAGGTCGGCGGCTTCAGGCTTGACGGCTTACCACGGTGGATTGCAAATGCAGGTCCCGGAACTCTCGACACACGGTAGGTTGTGAACCAGCGTTTCTAAGGCTCATGTGAAGCGCAGTTGGGTTTATTAATTATCGCTGGGGTGTGATGGCGGCCTGCAGCGATGGCGGTTTCTAGGCAACACCTTGCCACAACGAGCCGAACCTCGGATCACGGTAAAACCTCGGGGTCCTGTTAGGAAATCGGGATGGGGTTTTAATATGGCGTTGACGAACGGTGGTCACTGTTGCTACGGGGCTTAGGGTAAGAATTACCTGGATATCCACTTAAACTTGAACTTCCGGAATTTGATATTTTCACTACAAGTAAGTAATTTGCGCCTTTATGTGCTAGCGTTTTGGCTTATCGTAGCGAAATGGCCGATTTTCGGCAGTTCTTTGACCCCGTAGCCGCGTCAAGTTTGACATCACCGTTCTTTCGCCCCATCCCGATACTTGATTCGCTTCGCCCTTTTCGCCGTATTACTCCACTGCCATCTGGTAGTGAAGTTCCACAACTCCTGTTATTCGGCGTTGACGTGCAGGGTGGTGCTTAGGGGTTCTGGGGCGACTTCGACGCAGGGCGGCTTCTCCACAAATAAAACGTCTTCTTGGCACATTTAACGGTATCGCGAACAAGAGATCAACTACCACTGACACTACTAACCGAGCACTTGTTACAAAGTCCACCAGCTTCCTAAATACGCGTAAAGTTTTGGATGATGTTTTCGAGAAAGAGGGTTTCCCCAAAAACATCAAATCCGATAATGGGCCCCCGTTCAACAGCGATGATTATCAACAATATTGCAAGGAGCGTGGGATTAACGTTTTATATTCGACACCATTATACCCTCAGCAAAACGGTCTAGCCGAAAGTTGCATGAAGCTGGTGAACAAAGCAATGGCAGCAGCTCATGCAAATGGAAGCAATTATGTTGACGAATTAAACGCTGCCGTGAAAGCCTACAATGCAGCCTTTCATTCCGTCACAAAAGTGCCACCGGAAGAGGTCATGACGGGAAGGAAAATAAAACGAAACCTCCCACTGCTTCGTCGCGGGAGAGCGATAATAGACGATGAACTGTTGAACGCGAGAGACCGCGAATCAAAGATTAAATCTAAAGAACGCGAAGATTTAAAACGCGGGGCACGTACATGTCGTGTTCAGCCCGGAGACATGGTAATAGTTGAACGGAATATAAGAATGAAAGGCGACTCACGGTTTGATCCTCGGAAATTCACTGTTGTAAAAGAGAACAACGGTAATCTCTTGTTGAACGATGAACATGGGCAGCTTTTGAAACGGCACGTTTCTCAGACCAAAAAAGTCCACAATTGGAGGGAAAGTCTTGAACCAGCCGGTAGCATCAAACGCCAGCACAACACCAAAGCAGAGCAGCTTCAAACATCAGGACCAATCTCACCAACCGATATCGTTCGCCGATCAACACGAGTGAAACATTCTCCGGTTTTCCTTAAGGGCTATGTTCAATCGCTTCAGTCCAGTAGCCAAATCGAATAAGCTTTTCTCGGCTAACAAACCTAAAATAAACAATTAAATATTGATTTCTTTTTAAGTTATTTACCTTATCCCGAACTTTTGTGTTTGTTCGTTTGTTTTGATCTGCAATCTCTAATGCCAGGGCGAGTACAGCTTCGGGTGTGCTCTTATACCAATACACTGAATCATCCATTTTTTGACAGGCAATCGTAATCGTAGAATTGGTGGGCGAACAATTGGCTGTCAAAAAAAGTGTTCCGCCTCCACCCCCACCACTGAGAAACTTTTGGTACCCCTTGCCTACATTTTCTCAATATGCATCCACCCGTATCTGTAAGCACTCTGTCTTATGCGTTGACAGGAAAACATCGAAGCGAATGAGAAAAAAAAACATCGTGAATCACACTGAAGAAAATGAAATTCTATTTTTTGGAAGATTTCACTTCCATTTTTTAAATCGCGTCGGATAGGAAATAATCCGCATGTAGATTCAGGGACTATGTGTTACGGAAAAAAATATTCTAGAGAAGAAGGTGGATGTGTGGTCGCACAATCATACCGCCTGGCAACACGGCCCTCCTCAGGCAGCCAGTCCATATCGAGCGTTTACGAGTACCAGCCGCTTCCCGACACCGTTCCCGTATTACCAGGTAAGATGCCCCTCAAGCCCGGAAGGACAATTACCACAGGCGAGCCAAAGGCAGTTCTGCATACTCGCATCCCAGCCGGTACCACGGAGAGGTAGAGATAGGAGTTATGAATAAGAGGTGATATGGCCACTATGAGGTCTCGTGTTGCACATTATCCACCGTTTACCAGCCCCGGTGTACCTTAATGATTTTTTCAACATATCGCCAGATTTTAGGGGAAATCAGGATGATTTCGGCTATCCTCGTAAGCTGAGCGCTAAGCGTTGAACACCGACAGCTTGTTCAGCGACAAATTTTACACTAAATCACTTGGTTTTTACTAGAGTGTCCTACCCGGGATTTCCCGGTCGGGAATTCCCGGGAATTAGAAAATTTCGGGAATTCCCGAATCCCGGGAATCGCTTAAAACATCCCGGGAATTCCCGAACCCAGTAAAATGTTCTAATTACTACAAATTTACACGATCTAAATTCCAAAAATGAGTCATATTGGGCAAGGAAAATGATAGCTCTACCACTGATTAACTGACTGGAAACTCGATTTCGTTTGTTGGATAATTTTGATGGCTTAGTCTTTAAATTTTTTTTCTTAAATCTGGTTAACACAATGAATTTAATAAAAACATGTTTTTTTCTATCAAAAACTTAGTGTAATAGTGAAAAACGCCAAAGAATCTATAAAACCAATAATTAAACTCTACAGTAGCAAAATCATCAGCATAGAAATGACATATTGTTAAACAAATGGATAGTTATCTGAAAATTTACCATGTTCGATGGATTACAGTGTAGCTAACTAACTTCTATCGATAGTGAGAAATCTTTCTCAATTATTTCAAATTTTCGAAGCTAGAATCAGACCAGTTTTTCTGTTAAAGTACTTTGTTTTTGGGTCTGGGTTTGCTTATTGAATTTTTGACGCATTAAAAAAGTTTGAAATATTTTGCAATACTAGGTACTACCTTAAATTTAACAATACCATATTGCTAAGAATTCATACGCAGTAAAGGATTAAGATCTTCATCTTAAAATCTTTATTTTCAATTTTTCCCGGGATCCCGGGAAAAGGATCTTCAGATTTCCCGATTCCCGGGAACGTTAAAATGGCCGGGAAATGAACACTCTAGTTTTTACATTTCGTATTTCTCGATTGTTACAGTGAAATTTATGCACAATTTCAAAAAAGTTTGGGGAAGTTGGGGCTTTTTATCCGTTTCTTTTCATTCTAGTTAAAAAAGTGACACGATCGCCTTAAGTATGAATAAATCTACCAAAAATGATTATTTATGATGAAAAAATGTTGAATTATACTTTGCTTGACTGCATTTCTTTAAAAAAAAATTAAAGTTTAGGTTTAGGGGGAAAGAGGAAAAATAAGCCACTTGTCATAGTAAAAACAAAAATTGGAGTACACCGATCGATGCAGCCTACATTTTTACATAAATGAGTATGGTTTATATGTTTTTTTTGTAGCAAAGCAGATTGCTACAGTCGGGATTTCACCTTTACAACTAAAAAAATAAAGGGTAAATCGAACTTTTTTGGCTCGAAAATCCCCGCTGTAGGCGCTTGTGGCCGCCACTTGAGGAAAAGCTTCGCTCTGCAAAGCTTTGTCCGGTCTGCATTACCTTCATTTATAATCCATAACTGGGTCTAAACTCAACATGAAAAATTATCAATTTTCAATAAATTTCGGCTTGAAAATTTTTGCTGTCAAAAGAACTTCGTCTAACTTCTACGAGCATCGCCTACTCCTAGTTTGTTGTTTATAAATAAACCATCTGACGTAAATGTCTTAATGGTTTACTTGATCTAGGTCTATTTCAGCATACATTCAAAGTTTTCTTATTAGTTAGTTCTTAATTGGTCACTTATGCTGGATTCGATCAAGCGTTTAAAGGTTGCATCATTAAAGTCAAAGAGAGCAGGATTATCTCACGGTAGATCGCGCAGAGCATAACGTACGAATTTTCGTTGAACCGCTTCACAACGCGCCACCCATGTAGTTTCGAATGGCCACCACACCAGATTAGCTGATTCTAATATTGAACGAGCCAGGCAGCAATACAGAGCTCGTAGACAAACAGGATCTGTAAATTCTTTACTCAGACGTATGACAAACCTCAGCATTTGGTTGGCCTTTTCAAGCGTAGCAGAGTAGTGTTCCCTGAATGTCATATGACTATCCAAAACAACGCCAAGGTCCTTTATTTGATTAACACGATGTAGAAGTTCGCCCTGGATATTATAATCGTACAAAAATGGAAGTTTCTTGCGTCCAAATGTTATGATACAGCACTTAGAAACGCTTAAGGCTAGTAGGTTGACAGCACACCAGTTCACTACTGTATCGAGGAATTGCTGTAGTATCTGACAATCTGCCAAACTGTTAACGTTCAGAAAAATTTTCAAATCGTTCGCGTACATAAGTACTCCGCATCCAAAAAGCAGCATGTTAATATCATTGCAGAACAGGGTGAACAATAAAGGGCCCAAATTACTTCCTTGTGGTACTCCTGAAGTCGAAATGAAATCTGAAGATTCAGAAGTTCCAATTTTAACAGCAAGACGACGATTTGTTAAATAGCTTCTGATCCACGCAAAAAATCTCTCAGATAATTCCAGGCGTTCTAGCTTTAAAAGTAAATTTAAGTGATTAACTGAGTCAAACGCCGCAGTGATATTCGTGTAAATTGCGTCCACTTGTTTGCCACAATCCGTATTAGATATGCAGAATGATGTGAATACTGCCAGATTAGACGTTACCGAACGTTTCGGAAAAAACCGTGTTGATTGTCCGAAATCCAGTTCCTGCAGGCTGAAAACATAACATCGTTGACAATCCTCTCTGGGACCTTCGAGCAGGCAGCTAGTGATGTGACACCACGATAATTGCGAACCTCTTGCTTATCACCCTTTTTGAAGACTGGGCTCATGAAAGATCTTTTCCAGGTGGCAGGGAACTGATGTTGTTGTAAGGACAGATTGAAAATATAAGTCATGGGCTTAACAAGTATAGTGCAACACTTTTTTTAACACGCTCGCAGGTATTCCATCCTGTCCGGCTAGGGTAGAGTACTTTAAGTTTTTGAAAGCCTCGAAAACCATATCCTCTCTAACAACAAACACGTCGAGATTCAACACATCGGTGGGCAATCGTGTCACGGCTGTGCTAATTTGTTCTTTTGTTGGCAGTTGAATTGAAAACCTACTGGAGAAATGTTTTGCAAAAAGGTTACATTTGTCAGCAGATGATTTTGCAATTCTGTTATCTAAATGTACCCCCGCTGGTAGGCCAGATTCCTTCCTTCTCACTTTGAGTCCGATTCACATAGCGGCGATAGCATAATCGATTGTAGATTCGATATTTCCTGGTAGCATCATTAAGTTTAGATTTCATAAATGGGCATCTAGAATTAGTAAATGCTCGAGAGTTTCGCATAAACCTTCGTCGGGTGCGGTCGGGTTTTCCTCGCTGGGCCGATTTCGTGAATGTTGCGTGGAGAATGTGTTGAATTTTAACCGGAATCGTGCGGAAAGGATTCGATATTGTTGAATTGTGAAAGCGACTTAAAATAAAAGTGATGAATTTGGTGTTTTGTCCACAATGGGATTCTGTTGCAGAAAAGGAACCCTCGAAAAACTGGTTTTGATACGTGTGAAGGGGTTTTTGAATCTCAAAAAGTGATGTTATCTTGTTGAAAATGATTTTTCAGTGTGATGCGGTGATATATTTGTCTGCAAGGCGATGATTTCAATTTTTATATCGGTTTTGAGTGTCTGCCACTTGACTATTAATAAAATTTGGTGTTGAGAATCGTGCCTAGTGAAAATTTCCAAAGAATTATGGGGGGCATCATTTAGTTTTTCCTCCTCGACGTGTTAATGCATGAGCAAAACCCACAGGCTTGCTGCGATTGATCGCAATGAATTTTGATGACAACTACTAAGAAGAAGTGACCAATGTGGCGAAGAAGAAAGAGTGTGTTGTTAGCAGGGCATTGATTGATAAATGCGTGGGTGAGCGGGCTTTGAGCAAGTCTGGCCTAGTGTGCCTTAGCGGGGCCATTAAAAACTCGTAACTAATCAAATAAAGTGATGATGTGATGAAGTGATGATGACCTTGGTTTACCAATTGAGCATATAGGTCAGGTGAAAATTGGTGGAAAAAAATATGAAGGACGGGTGGAGCTAAAACACGGTTGCGTCGATAGAAGAATCAATCACATTTTTCAGTTCATTTTCCCCTGGGTGAAGCTAAGTCTAGCTAGCTGATAGAAAACCGGTGAGAAAATTCCATATAGATATATACTATCGTTCTCTTACCCCGTTTTAGCAATATTAAACACGCTATTTCCGCACAGAAATGACTCATGTAGGTATACATTTCCACAGGTGCGAGTGAGATGCCGATACCATAGGATTTTATACATAATTCAAATTTATTTCTCCTCTCCCTTTCCTCTAACCACTCTGTCGTAGTTTTCACTAATAGGTAATTCATTCATATCAAGTAGGCGACGATTGTGCTCTCCTGATTGCTGCAACGCTGAGGGTCTACGTGCATGTTGTTCGGGTGACCCAAGACATGACTCAAATTTATCCAACAAAATGGGGGAACAGCTATACGTTGCCAAGGTTACGTGGCTAACTTACTTTTACGGCAAAAGCATTTTAATTCCTTTGTTCAACGTCTTCCCCGTTTCCTTCATCTGAGGGATGAATGAATCTCTGATTTGAAATATTTCACCATTGAAATAATTCAAAACCGTAAAGTATTGCAACTAAGAACCAATTCATAATTTTAGTCATTTCGTCTAATCATTTAAAAAAAAAAACAAGAATTAAACCTTATTTTTCAAAAAGGATGAAACCTACAAAAAGTTTATAAATAGCTATCTCTAAGAGTCATTCCAATAATATTTTTTTTATTAAATATGGAGTGTAACAATCATATTTTTTTAAAACATAAATTTATATGCATTTCACCCAATTGAAAAATTAAAAAAAAACTATCCTGGAATGTAAAATTTGAAAACGATTTATTCTAGTCTAGGCTTTTCAGGATACGGTGGCGAGTTTCGTGTCGTGGCCGGAAGGGCAACATGCGATGCGATTCAGATGACAATATGGTGCAACCATTACCTAGTATGGAATAGGTTGTAAGTGTCAAAGGGAATGGTTTTTAAATTAATTTGTTTAAAGTGAATAAACTTTTAATCAATATTCTTCCTACCCGATCTTAGGAAAACCGATAAGGATGCACTTGTGGAAAGATACTTAGACGACATTTAGGGTCCCCCGAGGCAAATGAAAACCGATGATGGTTTTGTATGGCTTGCTGAAATATATTCTTTTTTCCTACATTTTTATATGATGAAATACATAAATTTATTACATTTCAAGCTATCGGGTGACTTGTTGATGAACCCACTACTGCGGTACAACCGTGTACCCAAGGTGGCTACCATACATACATACATGAAATATGGTGATTTGTTTAATTTTCAGATATCGACTTGGACATCCCCTGAAATAGGCACCGCAGCACCGGATTTTTTTAATTTCAGATATTCATGGAATGTACAGTTTCAGTTATTAGTGTTCTTAAAAATTGTGCAGATTCTCTATTCTCGAATCTCATTGTTTACTAATAATTTATAACGCAATTAACGTCTGAATTCCATGTTATTTAATTGTTTATTTCCTACAGCATGTACATCGCCAACATGATGTAAACATCTATTATAACAATTTTTTTTATTCGTTTATTTTAACAATACAACTTCCTTGAATTATTATTAGTAGGACGTGATCATGTTTACTGTTCTTAATTTTTTGTACTTAAAATGAACCAAATGAATCATTTTCGATATTTTGTTTCAAATATTTTGCATCGCAATTTTTTAATACTTTCAAAATTGTTTATTTTAGATCAGATGGAAATAAATATGGTTATGATACTGATTAAGGTTGGCTACAGCTAAAGGTAAACTTAGTGTGTCTTGAGGTAAGTTGGGTATAAAGGTGAGGTTATTCTGTTGTATAACTATTTCATTTATTGATTATATTATATATGAACGTTCAATCAGTTGCCAGCTGGGCAGGTATCTACACGCATGCGGAATACCTGTCGTAGATTCATAACACTGAGAATGTTACGAATTTTATACGGTTGCGAAACTGTTTGCTCGTTCCACAAATAAGACATACACATACACGAAATACATTCATTACATGACAGTTCACACGAAGCCATGGTGTCGGGTATGTGCGAATTTGCATTGAAGATTGGCCGAACTTATAATCTAAAGAATGCAATTTAGCGCATACGTTGGCGAAACTGCGGTGAATCCGTGCACCCATGGTGGATTATCTACATACATACTACATACATCTAGAATTAGTAAATGCTCGAAGCAGTTTCGAGCGCAGCTGTTTCAGTCGTGTGCAGTGCAGACTCAATCGTTAAAATCAATGTTTTTTTTTCAGCAAGTTCAGCAAGCACTATAGTTTACAAATCTCAAATCAAAATTTCAAAACAGTGCTCAGATTAAGATTGTTTTCTTTAATAAAGAACTCAATTGCATCACGGGAAAAAAACGGATCAAATATGTTTTCATAATAATTTGCATATGATGCCCTTGGTGCCAAAAGGGTATAAGTGTATAAATGCTTATTTCGAGAAAACACGCTTTTAAGTTGTTATGTTTGGCCATTTTCCTTATAGTTTTCGAACATTTTTATTTTTCATTCAAACGTTAAAGAAGGTAAACAAAAATCTTAAAATCTGAAAAAATCTGAAAAAATCATAATATTGCCAACTGAGGCATCTTGCAACACTCTTTAACTAAATGTATGCTCATAAATAATCGAACGGCTTTAGCATCAAAAGTTATAAAATTGATGGGATAGCATTGTCTATGTGGCTACGTAAGTGGAATAGTAGTGAATTATTTCTCAATTTTACCTCAAGTCAAAATTAAATTATGGTTTCATAAGCTGTTTTTTTAAAAGAAATTTCATAAAAATTTGCTCGGGGATTATCTCAAATCAACCCATTTGTTTTCGACCAAACTGTCAAACACGAAGATTTGTGATATTGGTAAAGACTACGAATATTTAGATCTTGTTGTGTGGCACAATTGCACAAGCACTGTTCAAAATTTGAACCCTTTAGACGAGATCTAATAGATTATCTGAATAAAATATCTAAGTCTTCTAATACATCAATTCAGGGCCGTAGGAAGAACCGATTCAAGGGGGGGGGGGGGTTTGGTGACTAATTTTTACCTATGATTTTTTGTTTATAACACACGAATAAAAAAAAATTATAACAAATTTTGTTTTTAACTATATGATTATTTATTTTTAAGCACTCATTAATAGTTTTCGTATGTAATTGAAATTTAAAAGAAGACACGAATGCCACAAGGATGGTAAAGTGTCATTAATAAAACTATAAACAAAGTAACTTTAGAAAAGTGGTCCTTAGCCTAAAGGGCGAGCTAATTTTTTTTAATGAAACCTCTAGAAACAAAATATGAAATTTACTTTCATCGATGGTTAAAATTTTTGAATTTGTTTAAAAGTCTGGTGGCCTTCATTTCTTTAAAAAAAAAAAATTTATTCTATACTCAAATCAAACAAGCCCAATCTTCTAAACTCTTTTGCAAATTCCAGGATTCTAACCTTTGATGAAATAAATAAAAATTTCAAAAAAAAAATAAAAACAGCAAGAGATAAAACATTTTTGAATCAAATTTGCTTGATGCAAACTTGCACTAAATTTATGATTTTAGTTTCAAATTTGGCTTTAAAAACAAACTGTAATATTAATAATGTTATACAATACACCGAAAACATAAAAAAAATTTGTGCAGATTTATTAGGTGAAGATACGGTACATGTTTCTTAAACAGGAAATACTTTTCATAAAGAATCAATTCCATACTACAAATCCTGTGGACAATTTTTTTTAAATATAATTTGGGATATTTTGCATGAATCAAAACTTAGAAAATCAACTCAAATTCTACTTCTATTTGTGATTTTCAGCTGAATTTTGTGTACAAACTTATTCTGATTAAAAACTTTGAAGTCTGAAAATTGAATTGACAACAATTTTATGTCGATGGAAAAACTCTTTCACAAGCTAAATATTTCAATTATTTATTTTTAATCTGTTTTGTGAATCTGATTTAAAATGTGAATTTTGAATCATGAATCAGAATCTGGGGCGGGATTATGGAACTCGAAACAATCGAGTTTCGTTCGATTCGACAAACTTTGACATTACCGATCTCGATTCGAATGAAATGTTTCGAGATGATCTACTAACCGATTTACTCAAAATCTAATACGTTAAAATTTAGAACTCGAACGAGATTCGTAATACTGATTCTAATTCGATTCGAGTTCAACTCGAAACGGGTAACTCGAATCGAAAAGGATTCATAATTTCACCCCTGGTTTTCAATTTTGGATCGCCACTTAGAAGCCTTAAATGGATTTCAAAGCAGCCATTCATTCCTTATTTCTTATGATTATTCGAACTGAAATCAAGAATCGTAAACTTGATACAAAATCAGAAATACGTAAAAATGTAGAAATACGAATTTGGTTGTAGAAATATATGGAACCAGAACCTCCAAACTGAGTTTAATTTGAAATTTAATATTCAGACCTTTATTTCTATGATAAGGTTGCCAAATTGCCCGGTTTTAACTGGATGAGCCTGGATATTCAATATATAATTTGGGAAACGTCTGGTCCGACCCGGTTGCCCAGATTTCATTGAAAAAGCCTGGATTTTGCCCGGGTTTGTTTTCATTCTCATTCTTAAATCAAACTCAAGGACGTTCCAAAAAAGCAAGTTTCAAAAAAATATCATGAAAGGGTTTTTAAGTTTTTTTTTAGGTTTTTGATGTGCAATTCCTAGGTTTTGACCGAAATTGCCCGGTTTTGCCTGGATTTGGTCGCCAATTTTAAATCAAATACCCGGATTTTACCAGGTTTTTATACAAAACAGTCCGGATTTGTCCGGTCTGGATACGTGCTGAAAACAATCTGAAAACCTTATTCTCAAAACCTTATGAATAAGTTGAGAAAATTTTGAAAAACTGTAGTAGAATTTTGAACTTGAAATGGGGTTTTGAGGTTTTTGTATAAGTTTCTAATTCAGATAGTTACTCTTGAATGTCTTTGCTCTATTATCATAATTTGTTTATGAATTTGAAATTTTGAGTGTAGAGTAGAATACCTCCGTTGCTTTTTTGGACCCTCATGAGGGGGAGGGGGGTTAAACCCCCAAACCCCCCCCCCCCCTCCCCGTTCCTACGGCTATGCATCAATTAGAGATATTCTGGGGCAAAGGGATATTCAAGCAATGAAGTTGATATTCAAATTTCTACGTGTACTGGCTTGAAATTTTATAATATATCAAGAACTTTTAACGAATATCTGAAAAATTGACGAAAAGGGACGGAATGTACACGAAGACGGAATCCCGGAAACTGAAGGAAATCCATGGAATATCCTGGAACTACAAACGAAAAACATATAACTCAACCGTTATCAATGCCAAAAGGTATGCCCCCATTAAACACCTAATAACTTTTTTGTGTAATAAGATACGAAGTTACTGTCGTCAACAAAGCTGTTGAGCGAAAAATTTCCCTCTAAGATTTTATAAATTGGCACAAAACTATTAGCTGGCTCGGTTCCACAGAAAAAATAATCATGATGTTGACTTTTCAGTACAAAATAGTCAATTTTCCCATACAAACATAAAAGTTTAAATTTTCTCATGTAAACGTAACTTAAAAATTCTGCAAAAAAGCATGGGTTAGATTTTAACCAAAACGAAGCTTTTTAGACCCCAGCGTTTGATAAATTCGAAAATGACTCTAAATCGACTCAGTCTAATTTAGCATACGTTCAGGGGTAGAAATTGAAAAGAAGTTGATTTTTTATTCAATAAAATCATCATACAATTTTAAAACATGCTTTCCGATCAAATTGATTATTCATTCGAAGTTGAAAATTTACAAAAATAGATAAGCCATCAAATATGTATTTGAAATGAAATTGATTTTTTTAAGATAAATGTGTATCCAAAGAAAATTCTAGAGTATGTTTTGATGAGCCTCCTGACCTGCTTGAGAAAATCGCTGTTGTAACCTATTTTTATTTCCAGAATTTAAAATACCGCTTATATTGAGTACGGCTAACGGTTTTCTTCACAATATTTCCAAACTTAATGACCGTTTCTCGCGTTGAACCTTTAAAAAAAAATTAAATCATTACTATATGGGTCATAGTGGCTCCTTGAATGATTTTTTCACATTTTCTTCAAGGACTACTAGGCGTCGTGACGCTCGCATGCATTCGTTGTGTGTGTGTGTGTGTGTGTGTGTGTGTGTGTGTGTGTTTGTGTGTGTGTATGTGTGTGTGTGTGTGTGTGTGTATGTGTGTGTGTGTGTGTGTGTGTGTGTGTGTGTTTGTGTGTGTGTGTGTGTGTGTGTGTGTGTGTGTGTGTGTGTGTGTGTGTGTGTGTGTGTGTGTGTGTGTTTGTGTGTGTGTGTTGTGTGTGTGTGTGTGTGTGTGTGTGTGTGTGTGTGTGTGTGTGTGTGTGTGTGTGTGTGTGTGTGTGTGTGTGTGTGTGTGTCTGGGTGTGTGTGTGTGTCTGGGTGTGTGTGTGTGTGTGTGTGTGTGTGTGTGTGTGTGTGTGTGTGTGTGTGTGTGTGTGTGTGTGTGTGTGTGTGTGTGTATGTATGTGTGTGTGTGTGTGTGTGTGTGTGTGTGTGTGTGTGTGTGTGTGTGTGTGTGTGTGTGTGTGTGTGTGTGTGTGTGTGTGTGTGTGTGTGTGTGTGTGTGTGTGTGTGTGAGAGAGGAACGTTTGTCGACAGCCAGGAAGTCTGGATCGGGGGGAAATTGAAAACCGGAAGCCGCTGAGACGACAAAGAGAGTTGCCGGTTGTTTCAAGCGAAACCCTAACCTCTCTCTCCGAGATGGCGCAAATAAGCTGGGTGTATCATCTACAACCGTGCATCGAGCCAAAAAACTAGCCGGACTATCGACTTACAAGAAAGTAGTGACTCCAAATCGCGATGATAAACAAAATACGACGGCCAAAGCGCGATCCCGGAGGCTGTACACGACGATGCTGACGAAGTTTGACTGCGTGGTAATGTACGACGAAACCTACGTCAAAGTCGACTACAAGCAGCTTCCGGGGCAGGAGTTTTATAAGGCAAAAAGAAGGGGAAAGGTAGCAGATATTTTCAAGCACATGAAACTGTCAAAGTTCGCGAAGAAATATCTGGTTTGGCAAGCCATCTGTACCTGTGGCTTGAAAAGCAGCATTTTCATAGCTTCCGGGACTGTCAACCAATAAATTTACGTGAAAGAGTGTTTGAATAAACGTCTGCTGCCTTTCCTGAAGAAACACGGTTGTTCCGTACTGTTTTAGCCGGATTTGGCATCTTGCCACTACGGTAAAAAGGATATGGAGTGGTACGCCGCCAACAACGTGCAGGTGGTTCCCAAGGACAAGAACCCTCCGAACACGCCAGAGCTCCGCCCAATTGAGAAATACTGGGCTATTGTCAAGCGGAACTTAAAGAAGACCAAAAAACAGCTAAGGACGAGCAGCAGTTCAAGGCAAACTGGCTTTCTACGGCGAAGAAGGTGGACAAGGTGGCTGTACAAAATCTGATGGCAGGAGTTAAGCGTTAGGCAATTCGGATTTGGAAGAGCGGAAGCCTAACTGAATATTTTTCCTGAATTTTATACTAATTAAACTTGGAAAAGAAATTTAATTTGATTTTTCAAATAAACGATTTCACCATTTACATGCGTTTTCCCTTGACCAAATTTGGACCGTATCACCCTTTAAGGCAAATAAGCAAAGTAATGTTTTTCGCCGTGAAATGTATTTCCTCAAAAATATTACAAAAATTGACCAAAACTGTAACGATAAGTGTTATTATAATTCTTTCCAAAATTCGATCGAATTCGAAAACTCATAACTGATATGAACCCATCACTTACTTTTCCAGCCGCTTACAGCTCATTTCGGGCTATTTAACTTTTCCAAAAAGTCAAACCCGAGTACAACCGTTTTCAAATATTTGCTGTGCCAATATTTGCTCGTTTTGTAGTAGGTAGGTAGATAAATAAATAAATGAGCGGCACTCCACAAGCTGAAAAGATGCTCCACATCCACCAAACCAAACTATTACCAGTACACAAAGGGCGTTGCAAATGCGTTGCCCTGAATGATTTATGCGGCGCGCATAAATGAATAAATTTGATTTATGTGCAAATAGAGCTTAATCGAACGAGACCACGCTGCTGCTGCTGAAATCTCTCTACGCCCACACCCACTTTGCACCCACTAATACCTACTACTACTTACTGATGGAATGTGTTGTTGGCTAGTGACCTTCTCCTGATCCCGCCGTGATTTTCCCGGCTCTCATGGAAACTCCCCGTGGTTTACTGTGCTAATCCCTTCGAGTATGGGGGGATGAATGACAATCTGTCCTGGTGGAAATTGATTTTCTTCATTTATTCCCATCATCATCATATATGATAAGTAGGTTAGAGTGAGTGAGTAAGTATAGGATAAAAAATCGCTTGTTGACAGAGAAAGGGAAAAACGAGAGTGTCGAAAAATTGTCTAGATTTTATCTTCATACTTAGGCACCTACTACAGAGAAGCCACTTCATTTGCATAATCGCCACTTTAGTAGCCAATTTAATCTAACTTGAAGTGGCATCTTGGATTCATCCACTCTTCTAATTTATTACAAATAGATTTTTTTTCTTTCTGCAGTCACGATGACACCTTGCATGACGTCGCTCGTTGCCACAGCGTTATGCATAAAAATGGGAGACAGTGTATAGTTTGTGTTTGCCGTAGGACTTTGCCCTTTTTCAATTTTCTTTTTATCTCCATTTAATACCGCTTTACGATGTTCTTTTAACCAGCAGCCGCCGCCGGGAGTGTAAAGTACGGTTTTTTTCTTCGCCATTATCCTGGCCTTTGCTATCAACTTTGTTTAGGTGATCGAGTGTTTGCACGCCTATACTGTTAGTACTCTCGTTTATGTAACCAACCAGGGCTGGAGGTTGTTAGATTGCCAAAAAATGTGATGACTATAAGACATTGGCGCAGAGATGAAAACTTCTAGGGTAGGGTTCCTCAAATTGAGAATTCTAACTTGTAAATTTTCAATTTTATAAATCATGAAAAAATCATGGAAGGAAAAAAAAATCTTCAAAACAACAAAATAAAAGAAGCAGATTTCAGATTCAAAATTCAGATTCAGATTCAAATTTAAGATTAAGATTTCAGATTCAGATTTCAGATTCAAATTTCAGATTCAAATATCAGATTCAGATTTCAGATTCAGATTTCAGATTCAGATTTCAAATTCAGATTTCAGATTCAGATTTCAGATTCAGATTTCAGATTCAGATTTCAGATTCAGATTTCAGATTCAGATTTCAGATTCAGATTTCAGATTCAGATTTCAGATTCAGATTTCAGATTCAGATTTCAGATTCAGATTTCAGATTCAGATTTCAGATTCAGATTTCAGATTCAGATTTCAGATTCAGATTTCAGATTCAGATTTCAGATTCAGATTTCAGATTCAGATTTCAGATTCAGATTTCAGATTCAGATTTCAGATTCAGATTTCAGATTCAGATTTCAGATTCAGATTTCAGATTCAGATTTCAGATTCAGATTTCAGATTCAGATTTCAGATTCAGATTTCAGATTCAGATTTCAGATTCAGATTTCAGATTCAGATTTCAGATTCAGATTTCAGATTCAGATTTCAGATTCAGATTTCAGATTCAGATTTCAGATTCAGATTTCAGATTCAGATTTCAGATTCAGATTTCAGATTCAGATTTCAGATTCAGATTTCAGATTCAGATTTCAGATTCAGATTTCAGATTCAGATTTCAGATTCAGATTTCAGATTCAGATTTCAGATTCAGATGTCAGATTCAGATTTCAGATTCAGATTTCAGATTCAGATTTCAGATTCAGATTTCAGATTCAGATTTCAGATTCAGATTTCAGATTCAGATTTCAGATTCAGATGTCAGATTCAGATTTCAGATTCAGATTTCAGATTCAGATTTCAGATTCAGATTTCAGATTCAAAATTCAGATTCAGATTTCAGATTCAGATTTCAGATTTCAGATTTCAGATTCAGATTTCAGATTCAGATTTCAGATTCAGATTTCAGATTCAGATTTCAGATTCAGATTTCAGATTCAGATTTCAGATTCAGATTTCAGATTCAGATTTCAGATTCAGATTTCAGATTCAGATTTCAGATTCAGATTTCAGATTCAGATTTCAGATTCAGATTTCAGATTCAGATTTCAGATTCAGATTTCAGATTTCAGATTCAGATTTCAGATTCAGATTTCAGATTCAGATTTCAGATTCAGATTTCAGATTCAGATTTCAGATTCAGATTTCAGATTCAGATTTCAGATTCAGATTTCAGATTCAGATTTCAGATTCAGATTTCAGATTCAGATTTCAGATTCAGATTTCAGATTCAGATTTCAGATTCAGATTTCAGATTCAGATTTCAGATTCAGATTTCAGATTCAGATTTCAGATTCAGATTTCAGATTCAGATTTCAGATTCAGATTTCAGATTCAGATTTCAGATTCAGATTTCAGATTCAGATTTCAGATTCAGATTTCAGATTCAGATTTCAGATTCAGATTTCAGATTCAGATTTCAGATTCAGATTTCAGATTCAGATTTCAAATTCAGATTTCAGATTCAGATTTCAGATTCAGATTTCAGATTCAGATTTCAGATTCAGATTTCAGATTCAGATTTCAGATTCAGATTTCAGATTCAGATTTCAGATTTAGATTTCAGATTCAGATTTCAGATTCAGATTTCAGTTTCAGATTTCAGATTCAGATTTCAGATTCAGATTTCAGATTCAGATTTCAGATTCAGATTTCAGATTCAGATTTCAGATTCAGATTTCAGATTCAGATTTCAGATTCAGATTTCATATTCAGATTTCAGATTCAGATTTCAGATTCAGATTTCAGATTCAGATTTCAGATTCAGATTTCAGATTCAGATTTCAGCTTCAAATTTCAGATTCAGATTTCAGATTCAGATTTCAGATTCAGATTTCAGCTTCAAATTTCAGATTCAGATTTCAGAATCAGATTTATAGATTTTATAGAGATATTCTTGATCAAAACTAGTTTTTTAAATAGAGACATCTCGTATGAATGAAGACCCCTTCCGAAAATCGGCGTTTCTATTCCGGACTTTGGTAGGTTGTTCAGCGCATCGAGCAGGTCTTCCTCTTATTATGGGGTCTATCAGGCAAAAGAAAGTCAATGTGCCTTCATCCTGCACCTTGCTCCACCAGCTCAACCACACGTCGTTGTCACTGTCATTTCGCTGGCGGCGGCATTCGACATGTATTCATGTCTCGGTGTTCTGTAAATGTTTACAGACGGGGCTAAACCAACATCATTTTCTCAAATCACCCTGCGTTTTTTTCTTCCTAACCTCCATTCAATATCCTGTGCAACATCATGGTCGAGGTATTTCTTTTTATTTGGTGATGCTCATCTCAACTTTCACACTTAGAGGCTAGACTTTGCCGATGGTGTTTTGAAGTTTACTTTTTTTAAGAACTCAAAAATACCTAATCACTCCATAGTGATATCTATCGTTGTGAGGATCATTGGAGTTGATAAATATATAAATTATATAAAATAACTAGTCGTAAGAACCATATGATGCGATCAAAATGTACTCGCTGCCTAATTCAAATGAAAATAAACTGAAAAAATCAATTGAGTTTCAGCGGTGTGTAGACTCGCTTCGGAAAGAATCATTCGGCTGAATTTTTCCGAGTTTAACTTGTTGTGTGCAGATTGATTTTATCTTCGTTCCAATCATGACGCGATTGCACACAAAACGAAGAGAACAGTTCCGAATTGATGTTTTCCATGCCTCGCAGGAATGAAATCACACCAACAAAACAACAGAACGAAGCTTACCGTACACGAATGCTCACGAGCGATCGTTGCCCGACGGACCGAGTTAACATTCCTCGCACCCTTCTCTCGCTCGTTTCCCGTTCCCTTGTATCTATCTATTATTTATTTTATACGTAAATGATATAACTTGTCTTCTCAAGCAGTCAAATGTGCTAATTTATGCTGATGATATGAAACTTTATATGAAAGTGAATAGCGAAGAAGACTTTAGAATCTTTCAAAACGAAGTTAATGTATTTAACAAATGGTGCATTAAAAGTCTGCTCAAACTTAACGTGGCAAAATGTTCAAATATTGTATTTACCAGAACAAAATGTCAGTCATATGAAATTGTCAAATTGGGAGATGATTCTGTCGAGAGAGTCAACAAGATTAGAGACCTTGGAGTTATATTGGACTCAAAACTTACCTTTGTAGATCACTATAACTCAATAATCCAGAAATCAAACGGTATGTTAGCATTTATAAAACGTTTCAGTTATAATTTTAAAGACCCATACACAATAAAAACATTGTACACAGCTTATGTTAGATCTATTCTTGAGTATTGTAGCGTTGTGTGGTCGCCTTTTCAAATTTTACATAAAAACCGTTTGGAATCAGTCCAGAAACAATTTGTTCTATTCGCTTTACGAAATTTAGGATGGTCTCAGAACCAATTACCTAGCTATGAATCACGTTGCCTGCTTATAAACATGGAAACATTAAGTATAAGAAGAGAGTTTGCTGCAATCTGTTTTGTAAACGACATAATTAATCAGCGCGTTCAGTCTGCTTATCTACTAAATCAATTAAACTTTTATTGTCCTTGCCGTCATTTAAGAACAAGAAATCTTTTCACTATAACCTCTACTCGAACTGATTATGGAAAATATAGTCCTGTTAATTGTTTAATGTATAGTTATAATAAACATTATGAGAATATAGACTTAACTATGTCAAAACAGCAGCTGAAAAAAGGTTTTTACGGTAACAGGCACCGAAGAACCTGACTTTGTAAATGTAAAGAAAAATTATTATTATTAAGCTTATTTGAACATTGTAATCTCTAGGTTTAAGTTATTATATATATGTAGCCTACACTGTTTGGCGGAATAAATAAATAAATTTAAAAATTTATCAATTTATGCCACGCCCCCATGCGTTGTTCGATTGATGTGTTCGGCTGCCGAACGAAAACGATTTTTTTTTAATTCGCAGAACTGTTCGTTTGCTTCACTGATGTTTCCCCCGATTGCTGTTTACTCCTGCCGAGTTTACCCGAAGCTTACTTCCTGATGCTTTCCGAGTTGAACTTTAGATAGCATCATTGCAGATGGAGTTTAACGAAATAAAATCGTTCTGCAAAGAAGGGCAAAGTGCGAGTATGTAGACTCGCGATTTTAACATCTCTGTTGAGTTTATTTGTGTCCTTCAATTTTAAATTTTCTGTGTGTTTTAAAATGAATGTGAAAAAACTTTATTCAGCAGTTCTGTTGTTTTTTTTTCTTTCTTAACATGTGAATAAGTTTCTATTTTAAATTATTCTTTTATACAGATATAAACCTATAGACACTATAATTTCATATAGTCTGGCAAAGAGAATGACGGGAGCCGGGAGCCAATCGAACTGTCATTCGCGCGGAGCCAATCGAGCATTCTATGATAATGTTCAAGCTCTTCATAACTCTCTCAGGTTGCAAAGTATAAAATGGTTTTTTATATTCGAAAATTTATTACTTTTTTGTTAATTGAACTCGAAATCGATTTTGAAAAATATATTATGATCTATAGGTGAAAAATAATGAAAATTTTTCTAAACAACTTTAATTAATGTTACTAAAAATCCAAAAAAGCTTTGTGAATCACAATACTTCAACCATGATTTTCCTATATTTAGAAAGTTTGCTCGATTGGCTCCCGCGAATGACAGTTCGATTGGCTCCCGTCTTTCTCTTTGCCAGACTATATGAAATTATAGTGTCTATATATAAACCCATTTACGAGAAACTAATCTGCAACTTAAAGTGCAAAACTGGTAAAAGATTTCAACCGCAAAAAGTGAATGAATCGGGACGAGTGCGCGGGCAAACTCGAGTCGGTAGTAATAAATAAAACCAGTAATCCATTCGAGATTAAAATTTTCTCAATCGCAGCTGTGTTCACGTTGTTTTCTGCTTATTTCTAATGTTTTCTTGCCTTCCACAAACCCTCCCTCAACTTTTACATCCAGCAGACAGAGAGCTCATCATTTGTTCTTCCGGAAAAAAGACTCTCAGCCGAATACCCTCATTCGGAGGATAATAAGTGGCAAGCACCGGATAATAAAAATCGTTCTTTATTAACTCGATGTATAGAACTTTGTAAATAATTTCCGTTTAGTGTTTGGTAATCACTTTTTCGGAGGGTGCTTTTCTCTATAGACAGAACGCTGAGTAAGATTTTTTTAAAACGTTCTTGCTGTTGAGTAGTTGAGTACCTATTCCTCTTTTTTTAGGAGAACTTTCAACCGAGCCTGAGCAGACTTACAATTTTTCTTATTAACAATGTGGTTTGAAATTCGAGCAACTCAAAATCAACTAATGCATTCGTTGATACTTACTTTAAGAAAGCGCATTTCTGCTAACATTTGAAGCAAAATATAAGTGAACTTACTTACTTACTTAATGATTCCGAGCCGATCCTCCGGTGCATAGGGCCTTGGTAAAAGACCTCCACTGTTGACGATCCGGAGCCAGCGTCTTCACCTGGTCCCAGTCAAGATTCTCGTCGACGGTTCGGATTTCAGCGGCTAGGCTTCGCCGCCACGAGTCTGCCTATTCTGCGATTTCCTTCTGGATTCCAATCTAGCGCCTCGCTGCAAATCTCGTTTTCATCTTTCCTCAGCGTGTGCCCAATCCATCTCCACTTACGTTCCCGAATCTCGATTTCTAGCGCCCTTTGATGACACCGGCGATGTAGTTCCTCATTCGAGATCCAGTTGCCAGGCCACCAAGCGCGGATGATATTCCGCAGACAGTGGTTTACAAATACTTGCAGTTTTCGCGTCGTTACCGCATACATATGTGCACCAAGTTTCGCACCCGTACAGCAATACGGATTTGACGTTTGAGTTGAAGATTCGGATTTTCGTTCGTAGAGAGATCTGGCGTGACCGCCAGATGTTTCGGAGACTCGTAAACGCAAATCGGGCCTTTCTGATCCGGGTTTCGATGTCTTTCTTGGTACCACCATCAGGCATTATCTGGCTCCCAAGACACTGGAAGCACTCCACTTTCTCAACTTGTTGCCCAGCTACCTTCTTGTAGGCGGGGCACCTAGGGTTGCCAGCAGCGTGGCCTCCAGCGCAGACAGGGCATTTAGCAGGCTTCTTGCAGTTAGCCGACTTGTGGCCGGTTTCGCTGCAGCGCCAGCATATGCCGCTTCTGTCCGGCCCAATGCAGTCGAACGATTTGTGATCGTTCTCCAAGCACTTGAAGCACATGTCCGGTTGCTGGGGGATGGATGTCTGACAGATCGACCATCCCACCTTTAGCCGCCCACACCTAAGTGCGGCATTTGCTGCTGCAACCGGAAGCTTGACCAGCCCAATCTGCATAACCGACATCTGGTCCGAGCAGATTTTGCACTGCCCAACCAGTGCCACCCGCAGTTCTTCTTCGGTCGTGACTTCATCCAGGTTTTTGACCCGGATGGTCACCTCCTTACAGAGGGCGCGAACCTCAGCCTTGTCACCAGAGTCGCTGGAGTTTCCGCACTACTCTTTAGCTCTAGGATCATCTCGCCGGTGCGTGTCCGACGGATTCTCAGAACTTTTTCGCCGAGATCGGCGAGGTCTTTATTAGTACGCATCTGTCGCAAAACATCCGCGTACGTGCCCTCAGGTGCCTTGACGACAATCGCCTCTCCCCTCTCTCTAACGCGACGTTTGCGTCGTTGGGGTTGGGGTTTGGCTTTTTTCGTCTCCGCACCTTTGGGCCTCCCCCTTTCGCGCGATACCGTTTGCCATCCGGTATTTGCGCTCGTCGGCTCCCCAGCGTTCTCTGCAGGGCCTCCCGCCCGCTTTTCGTAGCTTGGTAAACGAAACGGATCTTGCCAGTTTAGGTGTCGTAGAGCGTACCGCAAGAAACGCCGCTGAATAGCCTCGATTCTTTCAGCTCCATTCTGGTAGAACGGGCACCAAACAGCTGAAGCGTACTCGAGAATAGAACGAACTATGCAACAATAGAGACTTTTCAGGCAATATACGTCTTTGAAATCTTTGGCCATACGAAACAAGAATCCAAGGCTTCGAGACGCTTTGTCAACAACATAGTTCGTATGAGTCTTGAACTCCAGCCGTCGGTCAAGAATAACGCCCAGATCGTTGATATGGTCCACGCGGATGATGGTTTGGTCTCCGAGGATGTACTCTGCATGAAGAGGATGTCGCTTACGGGTAAACGATATTACCGAGCATTTACTGCGGTTCAAGGGCAAGCAATTGATATCGCACCAGTGAGCAAAAGCGGTGAATTGCTGTTGAAGGAAGTTAATGTCGTCTTGGCCGTTTATGGTGTGAAAAAGTTTCAGGTCATCGGCATATGCGAGCTTTGTGCCACCGAGGAGCGAGAGTACATCATTAAAATAGATCACGAAAATGATCAGTCCCAAATGACTGCCTTGAGACACTCCTGAAGAGGCAACGAACTGCCTAGAAAAGAATTCACCAGTACGAACGGATAACTTTCGTCCCATTAAGTAACTCCGGAACCAATCCAGTAGAGAACCACAGAAGCCTAAACGTTCGAGCTTTGCGATTGCAATATCGTGGTTCACCTTATCGAACGCAGCAGAGAGATCTGTGTAAATGGCGTCTGTTTGAGTTCTCTTGGCAAAGCTGTCCTGCACGAACGATGTAAAACTCAGTAGGTTTGTAGTTGTGGATCGTTTAGGCATGAACCCGTGCTGATCGTTGGAGAAGTGATGCTTGCAAAATGAGAAAATTGGATCCAAAACAACCAGTTCAAACAGTTTGGCGATCGCGCATAAAGCGGAGATTCCGCGGTAGTTGCTCACATCTCTCTTATCTCCCTTTTTGTGGACAGGAAACATGTGAGCTTCTTTCCACAATGATGGAAAGATTCCGCAGTCCAGCGATGATTGAAAGATGTGCCTTATAGGTGTCAGCAGAGATGGCATAAAACGCTTCAAAAAAGTAGCTGGTATACCGTCCGGGCCCGTAGAAGATGAATTTTTTAGCTTAGCTGTCGCTTTTAGGATGGCTGCATCGTCGACCAGAATACCATTCAAAGATGACCCTAGCGGTGATATATTTCCGACAGCCCTGGCCAGTTGCTCCATGGAAATTTCCCCAGTGATGAAGATTCCAGAAAATTTGTCGGCAAAAAGTTCACAAATTTCTGGATCAGAATTCGCTGTGTCGCTGTCAAGGAACATGTGAGACGGAAGTTCTGGTTCGTTCCGTTGATTTTTAACGTGTTTCCAAAAAGATTTCGGACTGGTCTTAAAATTCCTTTGTAACCGGTTTAGATAATTTAAGTAGCTACGCTTACTGACTTTTTTATAAGCAGAGGATTTGTGCTTGTTGTAGTTTCGGAGTGCACGTTTCTTGGCCGTCTTCAGTCGCCGCAGTTCTTTAGTGACCCAGGTGTCGTGACGGGTTTTACGTCCAGAGCTCATTCCAGTGTCCTCTATATCTGCGACGTCTTTACTCGGCTAAAATGTCCAAAAAACTGGAGACCCAACGTGTTTTACTAAATCCTCGTTTCTCTCTCTCTAGGAATAAAACTATCTCTACAAACTCTACAGAGAGAGAAAGGAATCTCTGACTCTCATTGGTTTGACAGGAGTAAAACGAATTCTTTTTTTTTAATAGGTGCACGGTAAACAAAAGATATTTATATTTGTATGATAACTTACCGCTTTTATTAAATAATTATTTCTGAGATTTGTGCTGCAATCGGTTAGTTTTATTGTTATAATTTCGCTATAGATACTATACACTACACCAGGGAGCCCGTAGATTTGTAGCCAACCTACGTTTCAGAACATGGCGATTGTAAAAACCCTGCATCTCGCCTCAAGAGGCTACTTCCGGTCAACCGATGGGTCACTTGCTGGTGCGCCCGGGACGTCGCTTGCTTGCTTGCTGCGTCTGGCGTTTCACGCGTGCTGTGGGAGACCCGTTGGTGTGAGTGAATGTGTGTGACGTTTGACGAGGGGGGTCGTCGAATGTCCTGTTGACGTGCATTGACGGCTGAATGCACTGATGCAAATCTAACCCTTACATTCCCCCTCTACTTTATAGAAAAACGAGGAAAAAAAATCATAAACTGGATGATAATGGAAAAGCTATCGCAAAATGTTTCCATTATATCCGTACAAGCCCTGTCCATATTCAATCTTTCTTTGGTCTCTCATTTATTTTACTAAAGGTAGCATACAAAAGTCGAGATTACTCTTGGGGAAATTATGCAAAAGGTGGTTCACATGTTCAAAATAAGACGATTTCACTGACGTGCCAATTACTTCTAGTCAATTCGAACAAGTACCTAGAGCGGAGAACACAAAACGAAGCGTAAACTTAACTCAAACTATTATATATCAATAAGTACGCCCGGGAGACACGCCTAGAATGGAATGTTCGTTTTTTTTTTTTTTTGCTGCCAATTTTGGACTTATAGTTTCGAATTGAATGTCGATTTGATTAATATTAATCAAACCCTTGTTCTGTTTTCTGCCAATAGCAATCATTTTTATCTGCCATTGAGCAAAGCTAATGTAACCTTCCGTAACGCTTCCTTTTTCTGACACCTTCAAGTATCTGTCACACACTGGCCTGGTGCGTTATGCAATATACATCCAAAACAAAACAAAAAGTTCTTCCTGAAATATTTTCCTTAGAATCAACCAACACACTACCTTCCCGATCCTTCGGATTCCGTAAGGGCCATTCCACAAGCTCTTGTACTACGTATGTAACGAATTATATCCAATTGTCTAAACGAGAGGGTTTCACATGCGCTGCTATATTTATCGACCTCAGTAACGCATTCAATGCAGTCCAATCATTGACACTGGAAGAAACTATGATCAATAAAAATATTCCTGGTGACATTATACGATGGATATCATCGTTTCTAAGAAACAGAAAAGTGACCATCTTGAGTGGAGGTGAAGCTATCAGTCGCACAATTAGCAATGGACTACCCCAAGGAGACGTCCTTTCACCAACCCTGTTCAATGTGTATACTGCTGAACTCCACGAGATAAATGTGGGGGGAGTCATACTCGTACAGTATGCGGATGACTTCGTCATCATCGTTAAAGGAAAAACGCTCATGGAACTGGAAATCAAATCTAATATGTTTCTTCGAGATTTTCAAATGAACGCTGTCAGATTAAACCTTAAAATCAATCCAGATAAAACTAAATTGATGCTACTCAAGGCGACCAATGAGAAACTGAATATTTCCATCGGAGGTACCCAAATAGAGAACGTCAATTCGTATCAATATCTAGGCATCCAGTTAGACAAACTTGGAAGATACAGAGGACACTTACGAAACTTAGAACTGCGCTTGAAGGAACGTCTGGATATGCTTAAAGTAATCTCCCAAATAAAATACGGAGGTCACCCAGAAACAATGAAATTGCTGTTCAGGGCACTGGTAAGGAGTCTAGTCGACTACGGAAGCATTACGCATGCAAATGCAGCAAAATCTAATCGAAGCAGAATAGATGTAGTTATGAATCAATGTTGGCGCAAAATTACAGGTTGTACAAGAACAACTCCCAAAAATACCCTCTGTGCTTTGGCTGGAGAATTCCCACTCAACATCCGATCACAATACCTTGCATGCCGAGAGATAGCCAGATATGCGGCAAACGGATCGATAGTCATGAATCAACTAATTGCTCTTGATCCAACGACTTCAACAGACAATCTCACCTTCTGTGAAAAAACTTACCTTGAACACAGAGAAATTTTCAGTGCCATCGTTCCTATGGAGAAAATCGAAATAACTCACAACATCCTTTCGGCTCTCGACATCCAAACGTGTCTGGGAGATTTTAGGCCAACGAAAAAAGATACTGACCCTAGAATTCTCAAACAAATGGTAATCTGTCTGCAGCACAACAAGTACCAGCGTAGGAGGCCCATATACACAGATGCTTCGAAATCTTCTCACTCTTGCGGGATAGGAGTTTATTGCCCGACAACCAAACGCAAAATCAGCCTAAAACTTAGAAGGACGACTTGTATAATGACAGCCGAAATCTATGCTATATCTGTAGCATTGGAATTTATCGCTTCGGAACACATCATGTTAAGTGTCATCTACACGGACTCTTTGTCCGCCTGCATAATGTTGGAAAACGCAGCGCACAGAACCGAAAGAAACACGGTGCTACACAACATAATACATCTAATGTGTCGGTTTGGTGTAACTCTGCAATGGATTCCAAGTCATATATCCATACAAGGCAACGACATCGCGGATGAACTAGCAAAAGCGGGAACTTCTTCAGAACACTACCTGGAAAACAAAATATTTCTTAAAGACGCTTTCAACATTTTTGCGGAATATCAAAACTCAAACTGCAACCATTGGTATCAGGAATACGCGAAAGAAAAAGGAAAGCATTTCTTTGCAATTCAACCCCTTTTCCTAGAAACGCCTTGGTATAAGGGAAAACATTTGAAAAACAAGCAAGTCAGGACTTTGAACCGGATTATGGCAGGACACAACTACTCAAAATACTGGTTAGCAAAAATGAAAATTATTGACGATGCCCGCTGCGATACTTGCCAAGAAAATGAAACAGCTGAGCACATAATACTGTATTGTCCGAATTACTTGCAAATAAGGAAAAATTATACCTTCGAAAACAAATATGCCAGTCTGACCGAATTACTGCAAACAAACGATATAGAAGTTTTCAAGGAAGTCACAAACTTTCTCACTGAAATTAAAGCTGAAATTTGATATCTTCAATCAATTTAACACAAATCAACTGCTAACAAAGTTATGCTGGGCATATGATCTCGTTATCGGTCCCATATAAACGAGCTGCTGAAGTGCAGCCAGAATAAAGAAGAAGAAGAAGAAATATTTTCCTCCGGTGTCGCTTTGAGTAGTACTGCCAAATCCAAGACTGCATCACTCCTCTGGAACGCTTAAAAGTATTTATTTACTTTCAGGAAATTCTTCTTTTCTTTTTCTGGGATTTTCATCCTGTGCGGATGATTCATCCCTACACTACTTTCAGGAAAACGATTATGGAAAACAAAAAGAAGCCTTTTCAACAAGTGCTGAGTGCTGAGGGCACAAGAGTCATTCATCATGGGACCGGACCGTCATCAGAGCCGGATCAACGCTGTAATTTTGCACTTCTAACAACGATTACCCTCCTCTACGGTACAGACTTTATCTATATCTAAAACTTAATTCTAGCTCCTGTTAACACTCCCACCTCCTGATATTCTTCAGGGCTAGAACACTAGGTCTCCACTGGAAATCACTACGCTGCGGCATGCCACCGCCAACAGCCACGGACGACTATCCAACGATGCTGGAATAAACAAGGGCCTAGAAGGACACTGCCTGGACAACTGCATCTCATAACTCTTGCGTGAACGGAACATTGCGCAGTCAACAATCTGGGATCCGCCTAGCACACAGAAAGCTCCATCGCCCATTGAACGCTGATGTGTTGGAGTCGCTCTCTGTCGGCACCATCTGTTGGGTCTCACTCATATGTCAACAGCACCGAAGACGAACTTTTCGGCCACCATAAACCTGGATTAAAAAGTCGAGTGACCAGCGAATTCCGTCGCTGGTGTGTCATTTAAATCTGAAGGCCCTGGGCAGCTTACAAGGTACATGGGAAGGAGCAAAACCCAGCATACCCCTAGTGGATCCGAAATCCAATCGCACAGCTTCAAACAAGCGGCCGCTGTTGTTGCGCAAGGTGACCAGGCTGCACCGAACAATGCCGAAAATTCAATCCCGTCTTAAATCCTTCGAACTGTTGCACCTGAAACCGAGGCTGAAAGAGGATATTAGCGCGATGAGCTTTAATGTTCCATTAAAGTTCAGGAAATGGCTCTTGCAACAGATGGTCAATTCTCAGGATAAGGCTGCCCAAGATTATTTGACAACCGAAAAACACCACATTTCCTTTTTTCCAACAGCCATCCCACAGTAATTTAATCATCATTGAAAGGTTGAGCTACGGCATGTCTTCAGTTGAGCCCCAAGGTTTATGAGTAGGTGTTGGAACACGACTAGTATACCTTTCCAATAGGCACTTGAGCAAACACGCATTTCTTTTATCCGAAAGTCCACAATAGAAAGCTTGAACAAATGGCAGCTCAGAATTATTTACGAACTGATATTTGCGACAAGTGAAACACGACGAGGTAAATGCTTCCTATGACGTGAATAAGGACTTTTCTGTCTTCTATGATAAGGTGACTATGGAACTTTGCTATAGGAATCTTAATATCTTTAAGTTAACAGAATTGTATAGAATTCCACACAATCTTATCTCTCCTAACGAAAGCTTCATACCGATGAACTTATGATTCTTTCAGTCCAAACTATAATATTCAGAGTTTAACAAAATTAATAATAGGCGAAGCAAACTAGGGCTCTAATAATAATCGTTACGGTTTCGCAATACTTCGAAACCAGAAACTATCCAAAACAATGTTTTCACGGTGACGATAATAACAATAAGATTTGAAATCGTATATAAACAACGAGTTTCAATGTGAAATATAACGCGGATTGTTCTAGTGGTGTAGGCTTTGGCGGCGCACTGGCCTGGTTAGCTTCATAAACTACTGGCGTATTCGCCTACCTAGGATTGTTAGCGTACTCGTCTGATAAGGAATGCTGGCGAACTCGCCCGATTAGAACTACTGATGCACTCGCCTGGTAAGAACTACTGATGCACTCGCCTGATTAGGATTGCTGGCGTACTCGCCTAGAAAGGACTGCTGGCGTACTCGCCTGGTAAGGACTACTGGCGTACTCGCCTGGGAGGGACTACTGGCGTACTCGCCTGGGAAGGACTGCTGGCGTACTCGCCTAGGAGGGACTGCTGGCGTACTCGCCTGGTTATGGTTGCTGGCGTACTCGCCTGGGAAGGACTGCTGGCACACTCGCCTGGGAGGGATTGCTGGCATACTCGCCTCACGGTGTGCCAAAATACGTTATTAAAAATAAAAAATGACCACCAAAACGGCACTCGACATTCGAAAGATATAGTATTCAGGCATCTATCCTGAAAATTTGAAAATGTTTCATCGGGCTTTATAAAAATTAGAGCGATTTTAAATTTTAAGTCAATTTGCATTAGATTTCCAATGGGGTTTTTCGACCTCATGTTCTATGACCATGGATTTTTCTGACTACACATATTTTATGACAATCATCCAGTTCAATGACTTTATAGACAATTTCATGCCCGACAACTTTGTGGAAGACCGGAAAAAGATTTGAGTTGATCCTGAAAAGTTATTGGCAATTTTCTAAAACTTTATTAGACTGATTGAAATTTTTCCATGTTTCTTAAGTTTTTTTTCAATTCCACTTCACTAAAAAGCGAATTTCTTTCCAGGCGTAGTTTGAATCGTTTTTGAGTCCTCGATAAAGTTGTTTGGGATAGAATTTTCAGCACAAATGTGTATGTAATAGTAAATCTATTGGTAATAGTCATCATACGAGCTCACAGCTCTTTGAAATCAACTGCTCCTGTATCTGCCCAGAAGGTGTTCGAAATGAAAGTTGACAACAACTTAAGCGTGAGGACCTTAGTATTACACGAAAATTCCGTAAAATGGGTATACATTTTGAACCTAATCTTAAAGAAAAGTTAGGTTCATATAACCGGCAATAAAAGGATTTCTTCGAAATCAAGAAGTTGGGTGATATGGGAGGAAAAGAAAGCGTCAAAGAAGCACCTGTAGTATACTGCGTCGATGTAAAAGAAATTATTCAAAAGATTCGAGACTCGCGAAATATGACTGATGAAGAACTAATTTTTAAATTTGGAATGGACGGTGGAGGTGGTTCTTTTAAAATTACTTTGTCGGTGATTTCACTGGGACAGCAGTCCAAAGCTGGACGTTTCAAGGATGGCGGTGTTCGAAGGTATTTTAGAAATAGTTATGTACATTAGGCTTTTAGTCTAATAACGTCAAATTATTTAATCAACTATTAGGCTTTTGATTCTTGCTCTTGCCCCAAAACTGGAAGAAAAATATAAGAATATTGCTCCAATTTGGAACGCACTACAGTTGCAAGACATCGATGGATATGATGCAGGAGATTTAAAAGTCAGTTGAAGCAACGAATCCAGAGCTAGCAGAATTGTGGACTGCAAAGGCAGGAGTGAGGCATTTCCAACAAACGTTTGGTTTCACAGGGAAAGCTTGCCATAATCTAATGGATTCCTCAGATATGCTTGAAGGTAATTTTAAAGTGCAAGAACACTTAAAGGTATATAAAATAGATAAATAAAAAAAAACACTTAAAACTGTAAAAATACCGATATCGCAGGCACTGAAGCTGTTCCAGGAGATTTACAAGGCATGCTTTAAAGAAAACTTAGATTCCGAGTACACATCACTCATTGATGAGTTTTCTACAGTGTGGGAGAATCTTAAACTGTCAAACTCTTCCAAATTCCACATTCTACGATTCCATGTAAAGGATTTTTGCGAATACACCGGAAAATCGCTGGGTTTATTCGGAGAGCAAGCCACGGAGAGTGTTCGTCATGATTTTTCAGAAACGTGGGAACGATATCAAACCCCCGATACATCGAAGTTGTACTATGATCATCTCTTAAATGCTGTTAGTGACTATAACAGTGGTCATCTGTGTTGATTTTTAATTTCAAATAAAAAATATCGCTTATTTTCCCAAGAAGGCTTATTTAATCCAAGAAGGTAATCAAAAATGACAATTTTAAAGCCAATATTACGCTATTTACTTTGTTCGACTAAGCACATTTTAAGCACAAAAAAATGGTTGAAGACCCAAAAACGATTTAAACTACGCCTGGAAAGATATTCGCTTTCTAGTGAAGCGGAATTGAAAAAAAACTTAAGAAACTTGGAAAAATTTCAATCAGTCTAATAAAGTTTTAGAAAATTGCCAATAACTTTTCAGGATCAACTCCAATCTGATATAACCAGATTTAGCGTGTAAGCGCTTTCGGTAAATTGAACAACCCTATCGAAAAGAGATGAATATCATGAAGAGACATTCTCTGAGAGAAACCTGAAGCTTTGTATGAAATAAGAATAATACAGTCACTTCTATTCTGGCTATTAACCTGAACACCCGTGTTATCTTTTTAGTGTCACGAAAACCCCATTTTTACAGTTTATAAAAGTGGCGACTTGGATGAAATTTTATTTTTTCCAAGTGAATTTTATCACAAATCGTGTTTTTTTTTGACGAAGTAATTTCCTTTTTTCTAAAAAGTGAATTTTACGGTTTTTTATAAAGACGGTACGATTGGTGATTGCATTTCTCGACAAGTGGGTACGGCTTTGAAAGTGATTTTGTTGTAAATTGAATACGGATTCTTTCCATTTTAAGCCCGCTTGAAAGTGATTTCTTTTGAACAAAGACATTAACGATATAGAAGTTGATAAAATAGGCGAAAAACGAGGTGTCCATTGTGGAAACACGAGGTTTCGATTGTAGAAACGCCATTTGCTTTTTTTTTTGGTAAGCTCATCAAGTGCTTTGTTGAAGTGAGCTGGAACCGCCATTTTGCTTTGGCTAGCTATAACCGGAGAGGATTTTATCCAGCAGTTCTGCGGAGAAGTTTTTTTTTATGGCTGGAGCGCCTGGATCATATAACTAAATTTGGAAGCTCTAAGTGCGAAACACTCACGACCCGACTCATCTGAGTGCTTATTCCTCACATCTGACCCACATTGAGTGTTAGTGGTGAAATTCGGATAACGCTATAGGGTGAAGGCACCGGTACTGGGCGATGTTTGCTGACTGAGACGAAAAGGATTCAGGTTGAGCTGCTGAAAATTGTTTGGTGTTGAGCGGTTTAATTTTGCTTTTGTCCGTGGAGGCTAGTCAACTTTTTCGTCAGGTATGATTTTTTATTGAATTTATATTTTATTACAATTGACTTTTTTTGCGATATTTATTAATATATATTAAACATCATTTTAATTTAATTTTATTTTTTTTTCTTTTATTTTTTGTGTTCGTTCTTTTTTGTGTTTTTTTTTTGTTCTTCAATATTTTTAATTTTTTGTTAATTTATTTATTTATAATTTTATTTTTTTTATTGAATTTATTTATTTCTCTTAACGAAAGGCAATATTTTGTCTAGCGTTATGGCACTCTCAACGACAACCGAACCTTTTATTCCCGGATCTATTTCGTTTAGCCAATATGTGGAACAACTCGAATGGTTGTTCATTCATAATAATTACGCAGAGGCGAAGTATAAAACTTCTTTTCTCGCAGTTTGCGGAACAGAAGTTTATTCTAGAGTGAAGTCTCTTTTTCCGGGAAGAGATATTAAAGCTTTGACGTATAAAGAAATTATTGATGAATTACAAAAGTATTATGATAAAACAGACTCTGAGTTATTAGTTAGCAGTGAATTTTGGACAAGACGGCAAAGATCAGACGAAAAAGCGATCGATTTTATTCTTTCAATCAAGCAAGCGGCCGAAGATTGCAATTTCGGTGCGATGAAAGATCGTTTTATTCGTGACATGCTAGTAATTGGAGCTTATGATAAGCAACTGCAAAGTAGAATGTTTAGCGAGGAGAATTTAACTTCAAGTAAAGCCGAAAAGATGTTAATTAGTAATGAACAAACAATTGAAAAGATGCGTAAGTTGAATAATGATGAAAACAGATTGAGTGTAGTTGCGCGTTTGGGCCGACGAGAGGATAAATTTCAAATGAGAAGAAATTTTAGAAGTCGTAGCAGGAGTAATAGCAGAGATCGGGTTGTTCGTTTTGATACCAGGAATAGATACCACAGAAATAAACCTGTTTTTGAATGTTCCTTTTGTAATAAAAAAGGACATACCCGTGAATATTGCTATCGTCTTAACCGTCGTAGCCCAAGATCGTATCAATCATATGAAAATCAACATTCAAACTCATCAGCTGTTAAGTATATTGATTCATCTGATCCGCAACCGTCAACTTCAGGATTATTCAAACGTCTCAAAATTGATCTGAGTTCAAGTTCGGATAGTGATGAGGCGTCTTGTCTTATGATATCTTCGATTAATAAGATTAATAGACCTTGCTACCCGCATACTAAAAAACTATATCTAAAACAGTCCATACAATTAATCTACGGTTTCAGAAATAGTGATTGTTTTTGTAAACGCAGATGTTCTATCAAACTTTACTTCGACAACGATGAAAACGAAACATTTACGTTCATGTGAAAATGTGATGGTATCTGGAAAGGTGATAGAATGGTATGTACGATTTCTTGCAATTTTTCTTTAACCGTGAAAATGATCTTAAACCTTTACACATACCGTCCATTCTTTCTGTCATACGCACGTCAAAAACGATCGAAACGCCGGTCAAAGATGCCAGATGGTTTTGCACGTTAATCAGTACAAAAACAAATACAATCTAGGTTGTTATTATAATTAATATTTATTACAAACCCTTTAACAATTGTCATTCGGGTCAAATAAATACAATGTAGGTGATTAAACAAAACGAAAATTAGCATACATTTATGTTTTTTTTAGTTTCTTCTGATCACTGATATAGGATTATTTCTTGAATCAAATGAAACATATAGACAGAAAATAAACATTACAAATTAACAACAAAAATAAACCTAAACAAAAATTTAAAATATATTGTTTGATCGTGCGAGGTTCATCTTTTCGCTAGAACGAACTTCATAGATTCCCTTGGGGCCCGAGGAAAACCACCCTATGTTCCAGTGAGAGATGTCCTGGCTGTGATAGATTTGAACTACATGTTCGAAATATACCTTTTCCTAAAAACTATTGATCTTCGTCTATAATCCTTTTTATGTTCATTTTTCCCTATCTATCTTCTTTTTTCTTCAAAAAGTGAACTAGATATAAGCAACAATTGTAATCAAACAAAACGAGTTTGGCTCCTTAAAGCCTAAAAGTATGAGCCGTTTCAAATAAAGAACTTACAAAAAAAATTAAAATCCTATTCGATCAAAAATTACTTAAGTATTAAAATTTATGTCGGAGATTTTGTTTAAAAAAAAAGTGCAAATCATAAATCATCAGAATATTTGGCACCTCTGCCGAAAACTGTCTAATGAATGTGAAAAAAAGAAAAACAACACTGCGCGCCGGGTAAAAGTTTTCGCTGTTAAGTTTTCAACTTCGGAGAATTCACGAAAATTCGGGATTAAAAGTGGTAAGTTATCTTCAAAAATATCAATTTTCTTCTGTTATTAGCAATAAATTCATTTTTTTCTTTATAGCAACTCGCAAATATGGCCTCAAACAGCAGATTCCTTTGGGCCCGTGGCTCGTGGAAAAGGACCACCAACAACTCACAAAATTATTCGGCTGCCGTTGGAACTGGACAGAAAAAACATCTGCAGCTGAAACCTGAACCTACAAGCGCGGAATCCAAGTTCCCCAGCCGTGGGAACCTCCCACTATAGTGAGCTATGTGCGGCCAGTGAAAATTTTGGCTCTATTAATCATCCTCGTAGGATGCTAATTTCAAATGAAATACGAACTCGGTGCCTCGGTGAATTCAAATAATATAAAAATAATGAAAAGAAATGGTGTTTTTATTTATTCGAATCCTAAAACTCCTCCAAACACATTTGTCCATGTGTGCGTGATTTATTCATGCACGGTTCCGAATACCGTTTTTATAACGTTGGAAAACGTTTTGTTAAATTCTTTCAAACAATTGCTATAAATGTTTATATACAAGAGAACTTTAAAGAAAACTATAGCAATAATGGTTCGATGCACAAAAAACGTTTCTACAAGCGGATTTTATACATTATCTCAACTGTTCGTAGAACTGTTCCTCCATACAAGTGTTTTAACAGTTTTTAACAATTACATAACCTAACGACATATTAAAAATAAAGTGAATTCAGAATGTACGATTAGGCCAATGTATTTCAAGGTTTGAATAATCGTTTGCTAAACGTTTTTTTACGCTTTATTAAATCGTCGTTTGATTATTTGAGAAATCGTTTGGCTACAAT
This sequence comes from Uranotaenia lowii, assembly GCF_029784155.1. Classification (NCBI taxonomy): domain Eukaryota; kingdom Metazoa; phylum Arthropoda; class Insecta; order Diptera; family Culicidae; genus Uranotaenia; species Uranotaenia lowii. The sequence goes on along the minus strand of NC_073692.1, from coordinate 219,047,122 downwards.
CCTCATTTATGCGGGTACATCGAAGCTTTGGTTGATAAACATCTTTTAACAATGGAAATAGACTGTGGTTCGGCCGAGAGTGTAATTTCGGAAAATATTTTCTATAAAATTTTTAAGAATCATGAGTTAACACCCTGCCATATGCGTCTAGTAGTTATTGATGGGAAGAAACTTAATGTTTTGGGGAAGCTGAATGTTTACGTGGAGCTGAACGGGATTAATCAACACGTTGACCTGGTGGTGTTAAGATGCTGTAATGATTTTGTGCCTTTGATGGGTCGAACATGGCTGGAGAAACCTTTTTGCCAAATCATCTGCACCGAGGTTGAACGTCAATTCGATAAAAGAGGAGAAAATTGTGCAGGAAATAATAAGTAAGTTTCCTAGGGTATTCGATAAGGACATGTCCAAGCCTATCGTGGGTTTTAAAGGCGATTTGGTTTTGAAAGATACGACTCCTATTTTCAAAAAAGCGTATGAAGTTCCCTTACGATTGCGTAACAAAGTTTTGGATCATCTACAGGAACTAGAAAAAGATAATATAATTACTCCGGTTGAGGTTAGTGAATGGGCTTCACCAGTTGTGGTTGTTATAAAGAAAGACCAGGAAATAAGGCTAGTGATAGATTGTAAAGTGTCTATAAACAAAGTTATTGTACCGAATACTTACCCGTTACCCCTAGCTCAGGACATTTTTGCAAAACTTGCCGGATCAAAAATATTTTGTTCACTGGATTTGGCAGGAGCATATACTCAATTGGAGCTTTCTCAAAAATCAAGAAAGTTTATGATTATAAATACTATAAAGGGACTGTACTCATACAACAGATTGCCTCAAGGAGCAGCATCTTCAGCTTCGATTTTTCAAAAGGTGATGGATCAAATCTTGCTAGGATTGGATTTTGTATGTTGTTATTTGGATGACCTATTAATTTCGGGTAAAAACTTAGAAGACTGCAAAAGCAAACTTTTTTTGGTCTTAGAGAGACTTTCTAAGGCAAATATAAAAGTTAGTAAAAAGAAATGCAAGTTTTTTGTAAAACAGTTACCATATCTTGGACATATTCTAACAGATAAAGGATTACTACCTTGTCCTGAAAAGGTTAAAACTATTCGGGAAGCAAAATCTCCTAGCAATGTCTCTGAACTGAAAGCTTTTCTAGGTCTTCTAACATTTTATTCTAAATTTATACCAAACTTATCTTCAAAATTACACCGATTATATACTTTACTAAAAAAAGATACTCCATATAAATGGGATGGTGATTGTGAAACAGTTTTCCAATTTTGTAAACAATTATTGTTAAAGCCGAGTTTATTGGAATATTTTGATCCTGCTAAACCAATTGTTGTTGTTACGGATGCCTGTACATATGGTCTTGGAGGTGTAATATCTCATGTAGTTGAAGGTGAGGAAAAACCAATAAGTTTCACATCATTTACTTTAAACGCAGCTCAAAAGAAATATCCAATTCTGCACTTAGAGGCTTTAGCCATAGTTAGTACAGTTAAAAAATATCATAAATATTTGTATGGTCAAAAGTTCACTATATTCACTGACCATAAACCTTTGATAGGTATATTGGGTAAGCAGGGTAAGAATGCAATTTCGGTAACAAGGCTACAGAGATACTTATTGGAACTTGCTATTTACGATTATGAAATATACTATAGACCATCAGCTAAAATGGGAAATGCTGATTTTTGCTCCAGATTCCCAGAAGATCAAGAGGTCCCTAAAGAATTGGACAAAGTTTTTGTAAAGAATTTAAATTTTACTGAAGAATTTCCTTTGGACTACAAACAAATTGCTCGGGAAACTAAAAGGGATAGTTTTACTTCCAAAATATTAGAATACTTGGAAAAAGGTTGGCCAAAACGGTTGGAAAAACAATTTAAAAATGTGTATTCTGCTCATCAGGAGTTAGAACAAGTTGAAGGATGTTTGTTATTTCAGGATAGGGTGATAATTCCATCCTGTTTAAGGCAACCAGTGCTTAAAATGCTTCATTCCAATCATTTGGGAATAAGCAAGCTCAAGCAATTAGCTCGTAGGACAGTTTATTGGTTCGGTATGAACAGAGATGTTGAAGAATTTGTTAAATCATGTCATTTATGCACTGAATCAAATGTCGTAAGTAAACCTGCTAACTATTCCCAATGGATTCCAACAACAAAGCCCTTCAGCAGAATTCATGCTGATTTTTTTCATTTGGATAAAAAAGTGTATTTGATAATTGTTGACAGCTACAGTAAGTGGATTGAGCTAGAATATATGAAAACAGGAACAGATTGTAAAAAAGTTTTGAAAATATTCATGAATATATTTGCCAGATTCGGTCTTCCAGATGTCTTGGTAACCGATGGTGGGCCACCATTTAACTCGCATGAATTTGTAAGATTTTTCCAACAGCAAGGAGTCCTGGTGATGAAAAGTCCTCCCTATCACCCAGAAAGCAACGGGCAAGCGGAGAGAATGGTGCGTCTTATTAAAGATGTTTTGAAGAAGTTTCTTTTGGATCACCGGATTAGAAAACTAGATACCGATGAGCAAATTGCTTACTTTTTGTTCAATTATAGAAACACCTGCGTTGGCAATGAAGGAGAATTTCCGGCAGAACGTTTACTGGGGTATAGACCGAAAGGATTAATTGATTTATTAAACCCCAAATGTAACTTTAAAGCACATTTAAAAGAATCAGACAATGATAATCTTTTACCAAGCCTTCCGCCTAAAGAAAACAAGGTCGAACCAGATCCAGATCCTTTTGATAATCTTACTAAAGGAAACGTCCTTTATTATAAAAACAATAACAAAACAGAGTTTCAGAAATGGATTCCTGTAAAATTTTTAAAAAAGGTTTCAAATACTATTTCACAGGTCATATTCAACGGAAGAATTATTTTGGCGCATAGGCGGCAATTGAAATTGGCCCCCAAGATTCAACGAAGAGCAACAGTAAATTTTGTCATCAACGAAGAAATCAACACATTGTCACCTGAACATGGATCGCATAACTCAAAAAGAAGAAGGGAGGAGAATGATGAAATGGACCAGTTTGCTTCTGATACCAGTTCTGATTTTTATGGTTTTCCGGCAGAGTCGTTCATATACAACAACGCTGAGCAAATGGACAACACGGAAGGCATTGACTCATTAATACCGGTAGTCAGAAGATCAGCCAGGATTTTGAAGAAGCGTCGAAAATCGGATTTTGAATATTACTAAGATGGATTAGTTTCAATTTTTATCTTTTCCAAGAAGTGTTTTTTTTAAAGTTATTCCTTTGCTAATGCATGTTCGAAGACATGCTTTCGATATTGTTGGATAAGTTTTGTTTAACATATTGTTTTTGCTTAATGGATGGAGAAGTTGATATAACCAGATTTAGCGTGTAAGCGCTTTCGGTAAATTGAACAACCCTATTGAAAAGAGATGAATATCATGAAGAGACATTCTCTGAGAGAAACCTGAAGCTTTGTATGAAATAAGAATAATACAGTCACTTCTATTCTGGCTATTAACCTGAACACCCGTGTTATCTTTTTAGTGTCACGAAAACCCCATTTTTACAGTTTATAAAACAATCTTTTTCCAGTCTTCCACAGAGTTGTCGGGCATAAAATTTTCTATAAAGTCATTGAACTTGGTGATTGTCAAAAAATATGTGTAGTCAGAAAAATTCATGGTCATAGAACATAAGGTTGAAAAACCCCATTGGAAATCTAGAGCAAATTTCCTTAAAATTTAAAATCGCTCTAATTTCAAAAAAGCCCGATGAAACATTTTCAAATTTTCAGGATAGATGCCTGAATACTATATCTTTCGAATGTCGAGTGCCGTTTTGGTGGTCATTTTTTAATTTTAATAACGTATTTTGGCACACCGTGGCCTAGAAAGGACTGCTGGCGTACTCGTCTGGTAAGGACTACTGGCGTACTTGCCTGGGAAGGACTGCTGGCGTACTCGCCTAGGAGGGACTGCTGGCGTACTCGCCTGGTTATGGTTGCTGGCGTTCTCGCCTGGGAAGGACTGCTGGCACACTCGCCTGGGAGGGATTGCTGGCGTACTCGCCTGGTAAGGACTACTGGCGTACTCGCCTGGGAGGGACTACTGGCGTACTCGCCTGGGAAGGACTACTGGCGTACTCCCCTGGGAAGGACTGCTGGCGTACTCGCCTGGGAAGGACAACTGGCGTACTCGCCTGAGACTGCTGGCGTACTCGCCTGGGACTACTGGCGTACTCGCCTGGGATTACTGGCGTACTCGCCTGGGACTACTGGCGTACTCGCCTGGGACTACTGGCGTACTCGCCTGGGACTACTGGCGTACTCGCCTGGGACTACTGGCGTACTCGCCTGGGACTACTGGCGTACTCGCCTGGGAAGGACTGCTGGCGCACGCGCCTGGTTAGGGTTGCTGGCGTACTTGCCTGGGAAGGACTGCTGGCTTATTCGCCTGGGAGGGACTGCTGGCGTACCCGCCTGGGGAGGACTTGTTTGCTCAGCTATCATATCGTTCCTGATAAGTTTTCCCTTTTTACAAAATACCAGGAGGCAGAAGAACGTATATGTTTTAGACCAAAATGTCGCTGGCGTTTCCGCCTTATTTCAAAAAACCTTTTTATGTCTAATCAACGTGAACGTTTGAACGTGCGTTTAAAATTTTAAAGACATTTTGGATGGTGTCTCCACCTGAGTTGCATATTCATATCAGCTGTCATTCTCATCCTACTTTTTGAAAGTATCAAACTGGCGTTTCCGCCGTTTTTTATACATATACACATTAAGTTTTCGTTTCCGCCTAAATTTTACTACGATTGATTTTTGGCGCTTCCGCCTGGGTTCATAACACATTTCTGCTGGCGTTTCTGTTTTATTTTGTTTGTTTTTTTTTTTTTTTGTTTTTAAACGGAATGCTTTTTTGAAAGATGTAAAAAAAACTGGGCATTTTTCCCTATTGCATTTTTTTCCACGGCAGGTCTAGGACACGAATGCGGCACTATTTTTTTTTTTAATTTTTCAGTTGGCGTTACTCACCTGTTCGGTTCTGCTTTTAATTCCGTAGCCTTTCTTGTGCAGTAGGGTCGGAGTGAAAGTTCTCACTTAAACTCATCACGGATATCACGCGATCGATCAAAATGGACGCCATTTTTTTCACTTTGCACAACTAGACATTTTTATTTATTCTTCTTTCCCAACACTTTTTCAATAGAGTTGGGGTCCTGTCACGGTCGCCAATGTAAAAACCCTGCATCTCGCCTCAAGAGGCTACTTCCGGTCAACCGATGGGTCACTTGCTGGTGCGCCCGGGACGTCGCTTGCTTGCTTGCTGCGTCTGGCGTTTCACGCGTGCTGTGGGAGACCCGTTGGTGTGAGTGAATGTGTGTGACGTTTGACGAGGGGGGTCGTCGAATGTCCTGTTGACGTGCATTGACTGCTGAATGCACTGATGCAAATCTAACCCTTACAGCGATCAATGATGTAGTTGAGAATGTTCGAAAATGTCTCAGCAGCTGCGTTTGGATCAGAAGGATCGAGCTCAACTTCCCATTCGATGGACTCAAGAACGAGAGATATAGCTTCAAAATCCACGTTCTTGAAATCTTGATAGAAGGATGCCGTTTTCTTCACGGGGGCAAATATCCTTGCGGCATCGAGAGAGACCACTAATGCTGGGTGATGTGGAACAGCTTTGACAAGGGGAGCGGGTGCTAAGTCAATCGTCGGAATCCTTAAGCCTTCGTTAACGAAACAGAGGTCGAGCATACGTCCATTTTCATTCTCGATATCATTTATCTGACGTAAAGTCGCTGTACTAAGGGCGTCTAAGTATACGCTAGAAGATGCCGAGAACGAAGAACGCATAGGATCTGGAAACAGAAAGCCACTTCGAGAGGAGCACCATTTTAGGCCGGGCATGTTGAAGTCGCCAATGACGAGTATGTTATCCTCAGGAGAACAAAAAGAGCTGACTTTAGACAGGCAACGTGAAAAGGACTCTGCTAAAAACAGGTCGCCAGAACGATCAGGTGGCACGTACACTACGCATAGATAGAGTTTCCGATTACCGAGATCAATGCGGGTCCAAAGAAGCTCCAGATCGTCCCAGGAAACGTCTTCGATAAGCAAAGCCGGGAGTGTAGATCTAATGGCAAGTAACACTCCACCACCAGTAGATTTTTTGCTGTTGAGGGGGCTACGATCGCAACGAAACACAGTACAATCTGGGCCAACAATCTGACTGGAGAGGGTACGGTCATTAAGCCATGTTTCGGTAAAGGCAATGATATCGTAGCAGGAGCACGAAGTAGCAAGCAGATAATCGATCACGCAGGAATTAACACCACCCGTGTTCTGGTAGAAAATGCTGATAGAGTAGTCCGATTCAGATGCAGTACCGGAACGGGTCCCCGGGAGACCCTCTCTTACGTTTGCTGTTGCCGGCAAAGGCAAGACTGCCCTCAGTTTGGGCAAAGCCATTGACCTTCTTCGGGCGGATGGTGTCCGCCCTCAGAGGGGTCTCTGCCGGCCCTCGCTTCTTTGGCCTGGCCTCGCGTTCCGCAAGACGTTCCACCTCAGCTTTGTTGGCTGCGATGAAAAGTTGCATCACCTTGGCTAGCTTCTCGCATATTTCCTTGTGGATGTTGGGCTTCCCCTTCACACATTCCACAAGGTCAGCGAGGCCGTGACCAACTCTACTGGAGCTTCCGGATCTTGGAGTTCCGGGGAGCTCAGTAGGTCCTCCAGCGCTTCCTGCACTTCATCGTACGGGTCCGCTCGAACCTCGCTCGGTGTTTCCACCGACTTGTTTAAAAAAAACACAAACACATACAGGATCTCAATGAAACATGATGTTTCCTCGAAGAGGTTCTTTTTTTTTTCTTAACTCTAAGCGTACATCTTTCGAGGGTATGATGGCTAGCATCTTCCAAATGCTAAAACCACCAACACACCGAAAGTGTACTATGTATGCCTTGACCGGGATTCGATCTCATACCCCCTGGCTTAGAAGACTTGAAGGTGTTATCCTCTACGCCACGGGCTGTAGCAAACTTCGCCATCGGGTCCACCGGGTTGGCAGATTGCCTAAGGCCACTCCCACCGAACGGGTTCTGGCTCTCACCTTTATCCGTTCCGTCCCTTTTTGTTTTGTTGATATTTTTGCTCATTTTGAATCCCACGAGCAGCTAGGTAAAAAACGGCTCACTGCGCCAGTGACCTGCTTAGCGCAGCAAGGGCTGGAATACTGTGGGGTGTGTCTCGGTGCCCCACCGGCACCTCGTTCCCGAGTAGCATGTTCTCCTCGTATGCCAGAGTAAAGCAGCACTCGTCCGGACTGTGTCTTGTGTTCTCCAGTGTTAGGCCAACGGACTTCGCTCAGTCCCAGAATTTCAAGCTTGAGGCGGCTAGCTTCTCTAGCAAGTTGAGCCAGCTTGCCTTGTTGGGCAAGGGTTAAAACGTTCCAAGTGCCAATTCGTGTCCGTGTTTTCATGCTAAAAGTCGTCGCCAAAGTTCCAGGTCGGTCATTTCTTTCGGATTCCGTAACAATTTTATGAATCGAATGCTAGCGGGTAGGTTGTTAGCCTAAAGTCCCTAACCCGCGATGGGTGAACAGACGCTCGGTTGTTGTTGCACGCCGCCCCTGACCTGGGGAACAGACGCGTGCGGCCACCTTTGGCCACCCGATCTCCGCTTAGGTTACACGCATCCCAGCCGGTACCATGGGGAGGTAGAGATAGAAGTTGTGAATAAGAGGTGATATGACCACTATGGGGTCTCGTGTTGCACATTATCCATCATTTACCAACCAAAGTAAGTGATCTAGCTGGGAAATCAAACCAGTAATCAAAGTGAATTGAACTTGGGATAACCTTATGAAAAAAGTTACAACAGTTGTACTAATTTTTCAATGTTTGCTATCAAATTTAGTATAATTTAAAAAAAAAAACATACACTGTCTTAGCCGATTCAGGCTTCACACACTGAATAAACGAAGACAGCTTAAGATTAACATTCAACACATTTAAATCGCAAAAAATTTTATACATTTTTTACATTTTATACAAAATTTTTTATACAAGCGGAAGTTGGGGATATAAGTTTGTTAGAAAAAATAACATATGTTAGATATCTATTGTCAAATGGTTTGTTTAAATCGTAGAATACCATCACCAATTTCTTATTTTATTTTTGAATAATATGTCATTGGAATTTGGCCGAAACAAATTTGAAATCCTTCTTTTTCACTTGGAGATGAAACATCACGTAGGGTTGTAAAAAATAATCCAAATTTTCAATGAAAATTTAAACAAATTGGACAACAATTTGCATACGATAAACTTGTATACAATCTACATTGCACAAAATCTAAATATAAAGTTATATTCGATTAAAAATTTTAAAAACCAATCTCGAATATGAAAGATGATACAATATTCCTATATTCTTCAGTTTGACTTTCGCTCTTTCAACTGAAGTAGAGCGAGTTGATCCAATGCTTTTTTTAAATCTCCACTCGCTCATTTTCTACAAATATAATCTTCAAATCATGAAAATGATCTTTTTGTAAAACAAAATATTCATCGATAAATCCGTAAAAATTCAATTAACAAACAAAATCGCGGTGATTAATCTTCAATTAATAATAATCAAATTTCTCAATAGAATCCCTTCATATATTTCCCTCTTCGGATATTTGGAACAATTCTATTCCCATGTCTCAAGCATAAGTTGCAAGAATTCAGGGGTTATACATTCCCCTTCATTTATGCAATCTATAAAAACAATGAACTGATTTTACCCGCCATTACCTGGCATCTCTGCTCACTCCGGCGGTGTAAGCTCCCAAGGATCTCAGGATCTCACTTTTCAGGACAGGATAAGCTCACACAGCTCAGGGGTGTACATATCTCATGCTAACTATTAGGGAGGACGATTAAAAATTGTAAATTGCTTTTGGTATACGAGAAGCCCAGAAAAAGAAACGACCTCCAAATAAGAGTTCGGTTTTAGATACGATCGTGAAATTTTGTTGAACATATTCCAAATTTTAACTCAAAACAACCCAAAAATGTCATAGCTTTTCTATGATTTTTTTTAAAGAATTTTAGAATTTATTACATAGCAAACCACTAAGTTTATAAGTTATTTATTTTTATCGAGAAAGCTGTAGATTCATATTGCTATTCATATACCTAGCAAACAAAAATAACTACTTTATCTTAAAAACTTCAAAACAATGAGCGAAAACTTTTAAAATTTCATGAATTCAATTCTATTTTCTTAAAAACTAGCATATAAAGCGCTAAGCTCGCTAAGCTGTTTCCCATTTTGATTATTAGGATATATTGACTGTTGCGTGCGTTTTTGCCCGGTGCACCCGATGTGAGACCTGATGCAGCGAGAGATTCAGCAGAGAGCAGTAGAGTCCAGAGATGACAGCTTATAGTTAGATTAACTCAGATCTTATTCCCTTATTTTTTATACATTACACGTCACTTGTAGCTGAATCGTTATCATACTAAAACCACATTTCGATTAAAGGTATAAAATATTAAAATTTATATATATTGTATTTGCATTAACATTTATAAAACTTATAGCTACGATTCCTATATCAATAAAAATCAGATCTGTCACGAATTAGCAAAATAGGAGACTAAATATGTAAGTTAATCGATGAAATAATTTGTAACCTTACTAACTGAATTAAATGATTTGCAGCTTTGAGCTAATTACCAACTTAAAAGGTGTTTGCTAAACGGAACTCCGAAAAATTCGCTGACAGAATCTCAAAGATATTTAAGATATCAGTTAGCAACGCACCCAAATTCAATTAACTTGGAATGGAATCGGATCGATATCAATTAACCAAACATAAACACTTTCGCTTATTTGCGTCGTCTGCATATTAGCAACATTGTAACCGATGCTGATGTCAACATTCGTCGCATAGCCAGATGATATAAGATGAACGAGACCACCCAGTGAGATCATCCTTCGGATCGCGGGAACCGTACCAAAGATAAACACTTGGATTGTTCCCACAGTCGTGCTGTACTAACCAGAACTAACAAGTTAGCATAAGGCACAAATGTAATTTAGTCTTAAGTGAGGATTCGAATAAAGCAGAGCATAGCTCTGAAAATTATATTTTTTTGATCTTCTCGAAAGAGAAAGTCCTAACTGGCGCCCGAATAGGGACCAGCCGTGTGAAAGTAGTTCAAAACTGTTAAGTGCCGAAACCAACTGTTAGAATTGCTACGTTAGAGTATTGCAATCAAACAGTAACATCAGTGTTAGTACCAGTTAGTGAAACCGTTAGAAGTTTATCACAGCTGCAGTTTTGAAAGAAATCTTCCCGGATCGCGATAAGCAGCCGTCGATTTGGTTCCCAAGTATCCTGAGCAGCTAATCACTCGCTCATCGAAAAAAGGGCTCACTCAACCAATCGTACTGAGAAGGGAGAAAGTCACAGGCGCTGGTTCTACCTCGATTTGGTTTCCAACTGCAAGCCCGGCAGCATCGTAGTTGATCGAGGAGGAGGTAATAGGATTCGATAACAATCGACACGCGCTCCAGAGTGTTCCTGATTTTCACCGTAAGAGGCCCGGAACTGGACATACGTATCCCGCAATCTCGTGGAGTCCCCACAGGATGTCGAAAATTACTTGGTAAGCATAATTAATGAAAAGAATCTTCTCCACAGCTATGAAAGAAAAATAGTGAAGTGAAAAATTTTTAAAGTGAAACAAAGAAGTGAAAAAATATATATCACAAAGTGAAACAAATAAATAAAAAAATCGAAGTGATGCAAATGAATGCAAATGAAAATTTTCAAGTGAAAAATAAAAATATTTATATATGTGAAACAAATAAATAAAATATTAAAAATAATAAAGTGAAACAAATCATTAAAAATAATAAAAATATTAAAAGTAATAAAATCATCGAAAAATTAAAATAACAAATAATAACACACATCAAAGTGAAAAAATTGGATCATCCACGACAGTTTCTGCACAAGAAAAAAAGTGAGTAGAAAAAAATTTAGTTTTTCAAATAAACCGATTTATTTTTCAAAAAGATATAACCTGGATCAATTAGCAGAGCTTTTGAATAATTTTCATCTAAAAACAAACAAAATGGCGCAAAACCCAGTTGTCGAGGACATTTTGAACAGGATTGCTGCGCTGGAAGCAACCAATTTCCCTAAAACAACTCCTGATTATAGTGATCCACCACTTTATTTTACTAGACCTGACGGAACTTCCGTTAACACAGAATCTTTTGAAAAAATTCCTGATTTGGTTAAAGATTTGCCTATCTTCACCGGAGACCCAAGTGAACTTAATAATTGGGTAAGTGATGTAGACAGTTTAGTAAAATTGTATCAGACAACTCCTACGCAAAACTATGAAGCACAGAATAAGTTTCATATGGTTTGTAAAACTATTAGAAGGAAAATAAGAGGAGAAGCGAATGACGCCTTAGTCGCTTCAAACGTCGGAATAAATTGGAACGTGATAAAAAAGACTCTAATAACATACTATGGAGAAAAACGTGACTTAGAAACACTAGATTATCAATTAATGACCGTACAACAAAGAGGAAAAACACTTGAAATTTATTATGACGAAGTGAACAGATTACTTTCTTTAATTGCTAATCAAATCAAAACGGACGAAAGGTACGCTCACCCTGAAGCTTCGAAAGCCTTGATTGAAACTTATAATAAAAAAGCAATTGACGCCTTTATTCGAGGTTTAGACGGAGACATTTATAGATTTATACGAAACTATGAGCCTACTTCATTAGCAGGGGCTTATAGCTATTGTATTGACTTTCAAAATGTAGAGTGCCGAAAAATGCTCACCAGACCAAAACATTTCGAACATAATACAGCTCCTAGGAATCTTATTCCACTTAGCCCACCAAGATTACCACCAAGACATTTGAAACCTATCCACAGGATTCAATCTCAACAACAACAAAATTTCAAACCGATCCAAAGAAATTTCCCGCAACCTCAATTCCAGAATTTCAGACCTTTCCAACAAGCACCTCCAAATTTTAAAAATTTCCAAAACTCTTTCCAACAACAACCTAGAATACAACAAAGAAACCCATATCTTCCACCACCAGAACCCATGGATGTGGATAGATCAATTAGGTCAAAACAAGTCAATTACGGAAATAGACCCCAAAATTCTACCCAAAATAATCCGATGAAAAGACCCAGACTATTCAATATTAAAACCAATAATTACGAAGGACCAACCGAAGACTTTGAGATTGACGAACGATGGGATTACTATCCCACTGACGATGAAGAGTATTATCCAGAACATTCCCACACTTTAGAACGCTATAACAGACAAATAGACGTACAGGAGCCTGACGCACCTGAAGAACTCGCTGAAGAAGCCGAGTTGAATTTTTTAGGATGAAATCCGCCTTGCCGTATTTTTTATTTTATGGTAAGGACAAAGAACCTTTAAAAATTCTGATTGATACTGGCTCCAATAAAAATTTTATACATCCACGATTTGCTAAAATTTCACATACCGTGAAAAAACCATTTTATGTATCCTCTGTAGGTGGAGACATAAAAATTGAAAAATTTTCTAGTGGAAAACTTTTTGCTCCACAATGTAACGTAATGATAAAGTTTTTTCATTTAAAAGAACTAAAATCCTTTGATGCGATTTTAGGACATGACACTCTCAAAGAATTAAAAGCTGTCATTGATACTTCCAATTGCGAAATGACTTTAGATAACAAGCTTATAGTTCCTCTATTACAATACAAGGTACAAGAGGTTAACAAAATAAAAATTCGAGATGAACATCTTGATAAAAAAATGAAGTTAAAATTAAAAGAAACTTTGAAAAATTTTGAGGACCTTTTCCAACCTCCAGATGAAAAGTTACCTTTTACCACAAAAATAAAAGCTGATATCAGGACTTCTGATGAAAACCCTGTCTACAGCAAAACATATCCTTATCCACAAGCATTGAGACCTGAAGTTAATAAACAAGTACAAAAACTTTTAACTGATGGTATCATAAGACCGTCAAGATCACCCTATAATTCACCTGTTTGGATCGTTCCAAAGAAAATGGACGCATCAAATGAAAAGAAATATAGAATGGTCATTGACTACCGAAAATTAAATACCAAAACAATTAGTGATAGGTATCCTATTCCTGATACCTCCACTGTTTTATCAAATTTAGGAGAAAATAAATTCTTCACAACTTTGGACTTAGCATCGGGATTTCATCAAATCCCAATGTCTGAAAAAGATATTGAGAAAACTGCATTTTCCGTTAACAATGGAAAATACGAGTTTATCCGTTTACCATTTGGTTTGAAAAATGCACCAGCAATTTTTCAACGCGTAATGGACGATGTTCTGAGAGAACATTTAGGAAAAATTTGTCATGTTTACATTGATGATATTATCATCTTTGGTAAAACTTTGGAAGAACATTTAGAAAATCTAAAAACGGTTTTAGAAACTTTGAGAGAAGCTAATTTCAAGATACAACCGGATAAGTCCGAATTTTTGAAAACTGAAGTAGAATTTCTTGGTTTTATCGTTTCCGAAGAAGGATTAAAACCAAACATGAAAAAGGTAGAGTGTATTCGGAAATACCCTCAACCTAAAAATCTAAAAGAACTGAGAGCCTTTTTAGGACTCTCTGGCTACTACAGACGTTTTGTGAAGGATTATGCGAAAATCGCAAAACCACTTACAAAACTTTTAAGAGGGGAGGATGGCCACCGCCAAATCTCCAAATTTAATTCCAAAAATACTATTATAAAACTCGACGATGACGCACTTAACTCTTTTAATACTCTTAAAGAAATTTTATCTTCCAATGACGTTCTTGCATTTCCAGATTTTAACAAACCATTTATTCTTACAACAGATGCCTCAGATAAAGCCTTAGGTGCCGTACTATCCCAGCAGTTCGATGATGGAGAAAGACCGATAACTTTCATCTCTCGAACCTTGACGAAAACCGAGGAAAACTACGCCACCAACGAAAAAGAGATGCTCGGAGTGGTTTGGGCATTACATAACCTACGCAACTTCATATACGGTGCACAGCTGAAAATCTACACCGATCACCTACCACTAACCTTTACACTTTCGCCAAAAAACAATAATGCAAAGCTAAAACGTTGGAAAGCATTTCTTGAAGAACATAACTACGACATGCACTACAAACCTGGCAAATCCAACGTAGTAGCTGATGCACTTTCTCGTATCCAAATTAACTCATTAACCCCAACACAGCATTCGGCTGACGATGATGACAGTTCATATATCCCTGCAACCGAAACACCCATCAATGTCTTTAGAAATCAAATAATCTTTCAGACTGGACCTATTTCATCCTATGAACATAATGTCCCTTTTGAAGGATACAACAGACACATATTTATGGAACCACAATTTGATTTTGAGTTTTTGAAAAACAAACTTCAAAGATATCTAAACCCAGGAGTAATAAATGGAATATTAACTGAAGAACGAACTATGGGACTCATACAAGAGATCTACAAATCTCATTACAATCCCAGAACCGTGAAAGCTAGATTTTCTCAAAAAAGGGTTGAAGATATTGAAAATGAAGAACGACAATTACAGGAAATAAAAGACATACATAATTTTGCTCATCGTAACGCTAAAGAAAATTCATTACAGATGATAAAAAAATATTTCTTTCCTCGAATGCACAAATTGATCGATAATTACGTAAAAACATGCGAAATTTGTAAAATGGAAAAATATGAACGTCATCCACAGAAATTTATACCTGTGAGAACACCAATCCCAAAATACCCCGCTGAAATTATACACATTGACATATTTGCATATAACGCAAATTTTTTATTCATAACATCCCTTGATAAATTTTCCAAATATTTAAAAATGAGACCTATAAAATCAAAAGCAATTTCAGATGTAAAAGAGGTTCTCATGCAACTTTTATATGATTGGGATTTACCAGCTCAAATTGTAATCGACAATGAAAGCTCCTTTGTATCAAATGTTATAGAACAACAAATAAAAAATTTAGGTGTACAAATATTTAAAACTCCTGTAAATCATTCAGAGACAAATGGCCAAGTCGAAAGATGCCATTCAACCATCAGAGAAATTGCTCGATGTATCAAATCTCTAAATCCAGAAATCACAGTCAATCAGCTCATGCAAGAAGCAACACATAAATACAATAACTCTATACATTCTTTCATTAAAAATACCCCCAAAAATATTTATATAGGAGAAAATGGAGACTATTCCTATCAAGAAATGGCTTTAAACCGAGAGAAAAATAATGAACGGATTTATCAACTGTACAAACAAAAAGAAGAAAAAATCATACCAAAAAATTATCAGTCATATAAAATCAATTCCTTTGCATATGAAAAAACAAACTCAAATAGCAAACGCAAAAGTAGATACAATATGGTCAAAGTGAAAGAAGATCATAATACTTATATTATTGATTCAAACAATAGAAAAATTCATAAATGTAATCTACGAAAAAACCCCACTGATTAAATAATGTTTTGTATCGTTTCAGTGCTAGCCTGCTACTTTTCGTGTCTATAATTCAGGCTGCAATCCAAATACACGACCTTACAAACAATCCATTAGCCATTGTACCTCTCGGTGAAGCAAAAATAAAGATAGGTTATATACGTATATTTCACCCTATTGATTTGGCTCAGATAGGAGAAACAATAGCCAATATTAATAGAGACATACAAAACAATCCTTCCACTAACCCACTCTATGAACTAATACAAATAAAAAATTATAAATTGCACGAAACATTCTTGAAAATCAAACCATTTGTAACTCGGAATAAAAGGTGGGACACAATCGGAACAGTTTGGAAATGGATCGCCGGCAGCCCCGACGCAGAGGACTTACGAATGGTGAACTCTTCAATCAATTCCTTGGTTGAACAAAACAACAGGCAAGTTCTTATCAACGAAGCCATCGATAAGCGAATTCAAGAGATAACCGATATCACGAACCAAGTTCTAAAAATCGAGAACGAGCGAGAAAAAAATCATTCCATTGAGATTAACCAACTGATAATTCTTTCAAACCTTGACTCCTTGCAGAATCAAGTGGAAACATTAGAAGAAGCTATTCTAATGGCCAAACATGGCATACCCAGCAGCAAGCTTTTATCTATGAGAGATTTTGCGAAAATTTCCACATTCCTACAAAGTCATGATGTTCATATAAATTCTTTTGAAGAATTATTGTCACAATCAAAAGCACAAGTTTTGTTAAACAAAACCCACATTATTTATATGCTTAAAATTCCACAGATGTCTAAAAATGTTTTCGAATATGATTACATTGATTCAATTATTAAAAACACGAAGCGCATAAAAATTAACAATAACTACATAATCAGAAATCTTTCACATGTCTACGAGTTGACGGAACCTTGTGAAGATCGAGATGATTTCTACCTATGTGATGACGCCAAGCTAGATCATGCCAACGAATGCATCTACAAACTCGCAACAGGTAAACATTCTAATTGTACTTTTGAAAAAGTATATTCAGAAGGACTTGTGAAACGCATCAACGAAGACACCATCCTCATCAATAACGCTATAGCTGAAGTATCATCAAATTGTACTGAATCAAGCCAAGTACTTACCGGATCATTCATAATTCAATTTGGTCAATGCAATCTTCACATCAACGGAGAACAATATTCAAACTTCGAGTTAACCGTACCTGGAAGGACATATTTCCCAACAACTGGTCTTCGAGTCAACGAGCTTCATACCATAGATGCACCACCTGCGGAATATCTTCAGAACCTAACCATCGAACATCGAGACAAACTGGAGTACCTGAAGGTACAGAATCATTCATTAACATGGAAACTGAACCTTTTCGGATCATTTGGAATTGGTACAATAATTCTTGTTATTTTCGCAATAATTGTTTTTTGCTATTTCTCAGGACGCAGACCAACTTCAATTTTTTCCATTAAATTCAACAAGTCATCAGAAAAAATTGAAATCAAAGAATTAGATACATTGCTGACATCAGACAAAGGAAATAAAACAGAGTCCACAGAGGAATTATCAGAAGAAAGGAAAAAAGAACTTCAAGCTTTTTTCGATGCTCCAACTCCGTTAAGAACAATTCAAAAGTAATCTTTGCGGACAAAGATGCTTAAGAGGGGAGGAGTTAGCAACGCACCCAAATTCAATTAACTTGGAATGGAATCGGATCGATATCAATTAACCAAACATAAACACTTTCGCTTATTTGCGTCGTCTGCATATTAGCAACATTGTAACCGATGCTGATGTCAACATTCGTCGCATAGCCAGATGATATAAGATGAACGAGACCACCCAGTGAGATCATCCTTCGGATCGCGGGAACCGTACCAAAGATAAACACTTGGATTGTTCCCACAGTCGTGCTGTACTAACCAGAACTAACAAGTTAGCATAAGGCACAAATGTAATTTAGTCTTAAGTGAGGATTCGAATAAAGCAGAGCATAGCTCTGAAAATTATATTTTTTTGATCTTCTCGAAAGAGAAAGTCCTAACTTATCTAGGAAATCATTATGAATCGACCACAAACCCGGTCTCAGACAAGAACTTCGACGGCGCGGGAAGAATCTAACCTACAAAACGTAGAAGCTAATCCAGATCTCCCAGAAGAAGGATCTTTTGAACCTAGTTTTGTCGACGTAGAAAAAGCTAATGATCACGACTGTAAACTATGTGATCGCCCTAATGGGGCCGAAGCGTATATGGTCCAGTGCGTAGACTGCAAACGATGGGATCATTTTTCCTGTGCAGGAGTTACTACATCTTCGGTTAAACTTATAGTTTATCGGTGCGTCATGTGTGCTCCTCGGATTCCCACACAGCCACCAAGTTCTGTGACCGCGCAATCTACCACTAGCAGTGCCCGAAGAGCACGCCTGAAAAGGGACTTAGAGCGCCTTGAGGAAGAAAAGAAGCTACAGGAAGATGCAGCGAAGGATAAACTCGAACGGGACCAGATATATTTGGATAAAAAATATGAACTACTTTTGCAACATGATGACGACGAAGAACAAAAGAGTATCTGCAGTCACCGCAGTGATCGTTCTAACTCTAGGACAGCCGATTGGATTAAAGCCCAAGCTGTGGCAACAGTCAGTACCGGTCCAGCGATTGTCCGACAAACATCTTTTACAAATGTACCGAACCAAACGCAGTCCGACAAAAGTTTGACGAGGCTCGATAAACACATGACTTCCACTCCTCTCACCACACTAGCTGAGATAGGGGGAGTTTCAAGAGAGGCACCGAGTGACTGTTTTGTGAAGCCTTCGACCGCTAAGACCGTCGATAGTTGTTCCATCGGCAACTTGCCTGATGGTGTTTCTGAAATTTCAACCGAAATTTCTGGTAATCCTTTTCCAAGAGTTAATATTCAACCACTTGTGGATATGCTCAAGGAACCTCCCAGTTTGGCGAAGTACACGGGAACAATCCCAAAGTCTGTGAAACCTTCGTTCGACCAATGGCACCGTGAAACTGCTGGTTTACGAAAAATCCGAGAACTACAAAACGACCATGAGAAGGAGAACGATATTCGGCGAAAAAGGGAAATGGAGTTGGCGGAAAAACTAAAAAACTTGGATCAACAAAGATTGGCGGATGCTGAAAAGATGCGGAAAATTGAAGCTGACTTGCGACAACAGGTGCGAGAATTTCGGGAGCAATACGAGGTGGCATCTAAACAGCAACGAGCTGAACTGCAAGAACGTGATGATGAGTTGACTTATCTGAGGCAAGCTGAGAAACTCCTGAGGATGCAACTTCAAGCGGCTATTCAAGGATCCACGAACGCAACTGAAAGTGTCATAGGTATAAGTCCAGTAACAGGTAACATCCCTCCTCCTCCTTCCGCCATGTCACCGGTAAGTACGCCAAACATGTACCCTCATGTAACTTATATAAAACCTGATAACATGAACAACGGTTATTTCGAAGCTTTGAGCACCCCGGTTGGGGCCCGTTCCCTAAATGAAAACGTCGATCAGACACCCCCAATACCTCCATATGTATTTACAAATATCTCCCCACAACTACAACCTCCATGTACTCAATCGCGTCAACCTGAATTCCAAAACAGTGCCAGTAGCAACGTCATTCAGCTAATTAATCCCTCCCCCGCGCAATTAGCAGCTCGAAACGTATCGAAAGATCTCCCGGTGTTCGACGGAGATCCACTTCATTGGCCACTCTTCATATGCAGTTATCAACATTCCACGGCTGTTTGCGGGTTTTCCGACTCCGAAAACCTATTGCGTCTACAACGGAGTCTCAAAGGGAGCGCTAAGGAAGCAGTCAACAGTTTTCTCCTACATCCTTCTACGGTTTCAAATGTAATCTCTACTCTGACTACTCTTTATGGACGGCCAGAGCAAATCATTCATAATATGATCAATAAGATTCGCAGTCTTCCTACCCCGAAAGCGGATCGTGAGGACACCTTGATTACCTTCGGTCTAGCGGTTCAAAACCTGTGCGGTCATCTGAAAGCTACTGGTATGGAGATGCATTTCGGGAATCCAGAACTTCTGCAAGAGTTGGTGGGCAAATTGCCATTCCACGTCAAGTTGAATTGGGCTCTATATCAACAGCAATTCCCTTCCGTTGATCTGCATATTTTTGGAAAATACATGGAAATAATTACGACAGCTACGAGCCAGGTGACACTGTCTAGTGGGCCTTCCGGCAAAACCAATCGTGAGGAGCGGCCTAAGACAAACAGAGCTTTCGTGAATACACATGCTGCAGTGGAAGAATCAGAAGGTGACGAACCAGAGGAAAGATTCGTAGGATCTCATGCAACTTCGAAGATGTGTGTGAACTGCAAAGGTGATTGCCGAACGTTAGAAAATTGTTCCAGCTTTCTTAACCTGTCGGTGGACGACCGCTGGTCATTCGTCAAACAGAACAAATTGTGCCGTAATTGCCTTACCTTTCATCGACGTTGGCCTTGCAGAAAGGAAGCCTGCGGCTTAAACAACTGTAAGAAACGACACCACCGGATGTTGCATTTTCAACCCGATTCACAAGAACAAACAGTTAAAGCTACAGTGAGTATTCATCAACTTTCAAGTACGTCGGTTCTCTATCGAATGTTACCCGTAACTTTGTACGGGCCGAGCGGTCAGGTGGAAACCCAGCAAACATTTAAGAGGGTATATCGCAGGAACAACAGAATTAATCAAACGAATATACCAGGTGAAAAGATTGTATTAAACTTACCAAAATAGCATATAGCTATAAAAGTGGAGGCGATATATCTACAATGACAAGATTTTAACGATTCGATTTCCCCACAGAATGCAAAATATACGCTTTGAAGTAATTTGAGTAAAACGAAAAAATAAATTTCCCCGTCCAAGATTGAACTCCAGCCTCCGAGTTGCCTGTCCGGTATCTTACCTCTATGCCAACTCATTAGTTGAAATTCTTCGCGCTATAGCTCTATATGTGAGATCCCGAATAGAACAAAACCATGGTATCACATTCATTTTCCATTGAATTTAAATGTGACCATGAACTTAATGGTAAAAAGATCATCCGGCGAGCGTAATTTTTTCAAGAATTTACATTTCCAAGTTTATCGTGTATGAGTGGTTTTTGACAACTTCAGCTTGCGGCACGTTTTTTTTCGTGCCGGCAATCATTCTCGGTCGGCAATCGGGTTTTCAAGAATTTTTCGGAGATGGGCGAAAAGGTGAGTCAATAAATATCCAATTTAACAAGAGACAATCATGTTTATAATATTTTTCTATCGATTCTAGCTAAATACAACCGAAACACTGCGCATATGGCACAGGAGGCGATTGCCAATGGATACTGGGGGCGGCTACGGAATGCTGGAATTCACCTCAGAACGACGGAATGCCGGAACTCGCCTCAGACCGGCCGTTGAATAATGAAATGTGTGAGTACAGTGTTAAATTATTAGAATAAATAATAAATGTTATTAAATTCATTTGTATTTCTATTAACACAAAATAAGAAAATGATGACAAAGCCAAAAGAAAATGATGAAAAAACCAAAAACCCCACCATGAGCGAAAATTTTCATTACAGCGGTTTAACAATGAAAATCATCGGACTTTTATGGTTTTACTATGAAAAACTGGAAGTTGTTTCAACCATGAACTTTATATTTTTAGGCTTCTCAATGTATGGAAAATCGCCATTTTTTTCATGGTCACGCTGCATAACAATACCCCTTTTTCATGGTTATTTTCGCCAAAACGATGAAATGTATGGTCGAAAACTATGAATTCCAAAGTGCATTCACGGTATCGAGGACTGTTATAATCATTGTGTAAACCATAAAATTTATAGTTTGTGAACATGGAATTCATGGTTTTTTCACGGTGCAATTCTATTCGGGATTTTCTGTTCACGAACCGGTCAAAGGAAGAAAGAAGGAAGGACCGCCCATTTATCGTAAATCAGTTCACTCAAATCGTAAATGACGATTTAGCGTATTCTCAACTTTTAAGAGACATATTTACGAATTGACTAAACTGCTATCCGATTCAACTTTTTTTGGGCAAAGCTTCTCGTAAATAAATGATAGAAAATCACTCAATACCAGCTTGTTTACGATGGTTATTGAAAATGTCTTAATATTCGATTTGGATTATCATTTCTATTACGATTTCATGTTATCTGGGAACATTCGCCTTTTTGGATGATGGATCTTCGGTCACACTCTTGGAAAACGCGGTTGCCAACGAGCTGGGGGCGGAAGGCCCGATAACCTCCCTATGTATGCAATGGACTGGCGGCGTAAACAAAACCATTTCCGGCACCAAGAAGGTGAGCTTAGAAATATCTGCGGCAGGAAGTAAAATTCGACATTCACTATCAGAGGTTTATACGGTAGATAGTCTCGACCTTCCTGCGCAAAGCCTTAACTACGAAGAAATGAGCCGAACCTATAATCACCTCGCAGGGCTCCCGATTTCTAGTTTCAAGTCAGCAACACCCGGGCTACTTATTGGACTCAGTAACGTACGTTTATTAACAGCACTCAAAACTAGGGAAGGTCGTACAGGAGAGCCTGTTGCAGCAAAATCTCGAATAGGTTGGTCGGTTTATGGTTGTCTACCAAAGGGAGCACAATCAATACCCCATCGACAAATGCATATATGTACCAATAAAGATGATAATTTACACGATTATGTGCAACAATTTTTCAGGCTGGAAAGTTTGGGTGTAGCAGTGGCTCCAGAGATCACACCATCCGAGGATCTGCGAGCTCAACAGATCCTAGAAGCAACAACGAAACAGAAGGCTGATGGACATTTCGAGGTCGGACTATTGTGGAGGTATGACTACATTGAGTTTCCTGACAGCAGACCGATGGCGGAAAAACGACTGCGATGCTTGGAAAAACGTCTTGGAAAAGAACCCGATTTGTACGACAATGTTCGACAACAAATAGCAGCATACCAGCAAAAGGGCTACGTGCATAGAGCCACTCCTGACGAAATTGGCAACTTTGATATTAGACGAACGTGGTATCTTCCACTGGGTGTAGTAATAAACCCGAAAAAACCTGACAAAATTCGCTTAATTTGGGACGCGGCTGCAAAAGTGGACGGAGTTTCACTGAATAGCATGCTAATGAAGGGTCCAGATTTGTTGAGTTCTTTATTATCAATATTATTACGCTATCGCGAGAGACAAGTAGCCATTTCAGGTGACATACGCGAAATGTTTCAGCAAATGTCATTTCGAGAAGAAGACCGATGTGCGCAGCTATTCCTTTGGCGAAATTCGCCGGATCAAGAAATTCAAACAATGGTTTCCGACGTAGCAATATTCGGGGCCACATGTTCACCTGCGCACTCTCAGTATGTTAAGAATCTTAACGCGGCTAAATATGCTAAACATTATCCCGAAGCTGCTGATGTCGTCATTAATTCCCATTATGTTGACGATTGTCTTAAAAGCGTTGATACCGATGAACAGGCAATTGAACTTGCTCAGCAAGTTTCCGAAATACACGCAAATGGTGGCTTTAAAATCGTAAATTGGATGTCTAGCTCGAAAACGGTTTTGAACAAATTAGGTGAGACTGATCCATCGACCATTAAAACTTTACGGTTCAATACTGAAACGGGAACGAATGCAGATGAACGTCTTTTGGGAATGACCTGGCATCCAGATGAAGATGTGTTCAAATTTACACTTACCTTTCAGAAAGATATAGCAGAGATCATCAACGGAAATACTATTCCTACAAAACGTCAGCTTCTGAGATTAGTTATGAGTATTTTTGATCCGTTAGGAATAGTCTCGAACTTTATTATTCATGGGAAAATCATCATTCAGGATTTATGGCGAGTTAAAACCGGATGGGATGAAGAAATTCCCCCGAAGGTATATTCAAGATTCAAGCTTTGGGCAACTTCACTAAAAGATATAGAAAAAGTTCGAGTACATAGATGCTACTTTCCCGGCTACCAGGTAGACAGCTATCAAAGTTTACAACTTCATATCTTCGTCGATGCGAGTGAGGAAGCATATGCCGCTGTTGCTTATTTCCGGATCGTGGATTATTCTTACGTTCGTTGTGCCCTGGTCTCATCTAAAACGAAGGTCGCGCCGTTACAACTACTTTCAATACCGCGGCTGGAGTTGCTAGCAGCAGTCATCGGAGTGCGTCTTAGAAAGACGATCGAAGCAGGCATGTCACTGAAAATAAATAAAACATATTTTTGGAGTGATTCAACGACAGTTCTTTCCTGGATTAGGTCGGATCTGCGCCGCTACCGTCCTTATGTGGGTCATCGAATAAGTGAAATTTTAGATTCATCAAACGTCGAAGAATGGAGATGGGTCCCTACACGTCTCAACGTTGCTGACGATGCTACAAAATGGGGAAAGGGTCCCGCATTTGATTCACGAAATCGGTGGTACAACGCTCCCGAGTTCCTGTATGACGAAGAAGAGGAATGGCCCAAAGATTGTTCGATACCCGAAACCAACGAGGAAATTAAACCGACCTGGATCAACACGCACATCTTGAATGAACCAGAGATAGACGCCACCCGCTTTTCGAAGTGGGAGCGTTTGTTACGTACCATGGCATACGTTTTTCTGTTCATCGGCCCAAGACCACTCGCACAAAAAATTATTACAAGTGAAAACCTCAGGAACGCCGAAACAACTTTGTGGAAAATCGCGCAAGCTGAATTCTCTGATGAAGTAGCCGTGTTGATCCATAACCAAAATGCAACCGAAGGTAACAAACGAAAGCTTCCAACATCAAGTCAGCTCGCCAGATATGATGCGTTTTTAGATACAGCAGGAGTTCTTCGTATCAACGGTAGAACAGAAGCTGCAGATTGGCTGTCTTACGATTCAAAGTTTCCAATAATATTACCGAAGAATCACAGAATAACTATGCTGCTGTTGGATTGGTATCATCGTCGACATCAACATGCCAACCATGAAACTGTTGTCAACGAGGTGCGACAGAAATTTCAGATACCCAGACTGAGGATTCAAGTGCAACTGGCAATCAAGAATTGTATGTGGTGTCGGGTTTACAAGTCCATTCCTGCTGCTCCTAAAATGGGCCCCCTCCCGAAAGTTCGAATTACTCCCTACGTGCGTCCTTTTACTTACACAGGGATTGATTACTTTGGACCGTACTTGGTTAAAGTTAAAAGATCAGCTGAGAAACGATGGGTAGTACTCTTCCTTCACCTGTCTTACCGTACGTGCGGTGCATTTAGAGGTAGCATCTTCATTGACTAGCGATTCGTGCAAGAAGGCCATACGTCGATTTATAGCTCGCAGGGGAGCTCCAGAAGAAATATACACCGATCATGGAACAAACTTTATCGGTGTTAGCCGTGAGCTAAAAGCAGAGTTAGAGAACATTAACGAAGAAATGTGCAGCACCTTTACTGACACTCTCACACAGTGGTATTTTATCCCACCCGCTGCTCCACACATGGGAGGCTGTTGGGAGAGGATGGTGAGGTCAATTAAAACGGCGCTGGGGTCGATCCCAACTATGAGAAAGCTGGACGACGAATCACTACTAACTGTATTAGCTGAAGCTGAACACATGGTGAACTCGAGACCGTTAACTTTCATCCCGTTGAGAACAGAGAACGATGAATCATTAACTCCAAATCACTTCTTGCTTCTCAATTCAAAAGGAACTAACCAGGGAGTCAAACAGTGTATCCCAAAAGGCGCTGCTATTAGGGGGAGTTGGGACCTGATACAGCAAGTGCTCCAAACATTCTGGCGCCGCTGGATAAACGAGTATTTGCCAACCATAACAAGGAGAACCAAATGGTTTGAAGACGTGCGACCCATTAAGGAAGGTGAATTGGTTGTAGTTGTAAATGAGGGTGTCAGAAATAAGTGGACAAGAGGTAGAATATTGAAGATATTCCCGGGGAAAGATGGTGTCGCTCGGCTAGCTGATCTCCAGACAAAAAATGGAATACTTACAAGACCGTTCACTAAACTAGCACTTTTGGATGTAGGTGTGCATGACACCGAATAAAATGTTACGGTGACATGAGGGGGAGGATGTTGCGTGCGTTTTTGCCCGGTGCACCCGATGTGAGACCTGATGCAGCGAGAGATTCAGCAGAGAGCAGTAGAGTCCAGAGATGACAGCTTATAGTTAGATTAACTCAGATCTTATTCCCTTATTTTTTATACATTACACGTCACTTGTAGCTGAATCGTTATCATACTAAAACCACATTTCGATTAAAGGTATAAAATATTAAAATTTATATATATTGTATTTGCATTAACATTTATAAAACTTATAGCTACGATTCCTATATCAATAAAAATCAGATCTGTCACGAATTAGCAAAATAGGAGACTAAATATGTAAGTTAATCGATGAAATAATTTGTAACCTTACTAACTGAATTAAATGATTTGCAGCTTTGAGCTAATTACCAACTTAAAAGGTGTTTGCTAAACGGAACTCCGAAAAATTCGCTGACATTGACAGTTCTACACGAACACCACCTTAGCAGAAGGCCTCAGCCCTAACCTCAAACCATGGGAGAACAGAATCAATTTTTGAGAAAGGCGCACGATAAACGCGATTTTCCGGTACTAATATCGACAAATTCGTCCTATGCAAAAGCGATACACAGATGTTCGTGTTTTGATTGTTTTGGGTGTTCAGGGGTGCCAAGTGCATTGTTATTTGGAAAATCATTGTATATTTAATTGCATTTTTATTGAAAAACGTTTTCATGAGTACTGAGAATTTGCAACTTTCCCGTAGAATTTTATCCGGATGTGAAATTGAACGTAACATTTATCTGAACGAAATAACAACTGTCTTATTCGCATATTTAAACGATGTAGCAAATTATGTGGATATGTTAAACATAATCAGAGCATGCAGGCTATAATTTTCATAGTCAACATCTTTCGTTAATTAACTTTTTGTTGCAACAATGAATGATTTGGAATCCGTTTAGAAATTAGAAACAACTCTCTTTTATTCTACCAAGCAGTTCATGAAATTATATTTCAGATGTTTTAAATTCACCTTGAAAATCCATTAGCAAATAATGGCTTATCCTTATCCATTTAGGGACGCCCCGTAATGAATTCAAAAGTTTAGCTGTTGAAAGTTAAAAAAAAAAAAATCAATTCAGAAAAAATATAATTAGTATAAAACAAACCAATACTGATTTTGGTAACGCACCTAGCATCACTGGTGAGGCCGCCAGCACATCAAAGTTTGAGGTTATGGCTGAGGCCAATTTTTCGCCAATACTATCGTCCGTATATACCCTTATAGTATACGTATACGTTATAAGTTATGGAAGTAAATAGAGTTGTTTTTGACATTTCTTACGCACACTTGCTGAGCGTGTACAGATGAGACGAGACAATTAACCTCAAAACCTCTCGGTACAAAAAAACAGGCAGCAGGTCGAAACACGTGGTCGTTTTTTGAGGTTAATTGTCCCAAAACTGAAAAGTGTTGTTGAAACAACCAGCATAATAACACGAACACTATCAGCGGCAAATAGGACTATAACGAAAGTGAAACATCCAAATTGACAACCTGTTTTCAAAAGCTTCGTCGTGGATGCTTCGGCGTCGCGGCGTCCTTTGAGCTTTCTATTGTCACTCACGCACACCGTCTCATTCCTGGGCTTACACCGCTTACACCGATATGCAATGGAGAACCAATCGAATTTGTTGGGCTGTTTGGCGGCTTTTATTTGGAGCTTCGTTTTGTTAGTGACAAGTCTGTTAAATTTTTTCACCTTCTTAAATCGGATTAAGATTTTATAAAATTCCATTTTTATTACTGAGTGTGTCCTTTTACTTAACGTTTATTTCTTGGCACTTGTTAAACAAATTCTTCGTTTAAAATTGTGCACGATCATCGAGTGTCAACAGGATTATTTTTTGTGACTAAATTGTGCTGAAGAAAGATAGAAAAATAACGAGAACATGGTGAAAATTTTGAGCTCCGGTTCCAGTGATATTCTTTCCCCTGAACAATATAACGATTGTTCGAATTTTATGCTGAATCCAGGTAAGTTGTAAAATGTTAATTTTTGATCCTTGAGATAGATCATGTGATCGTTTCATCGATGTTCAAAATGGCGCAAGCATCCATTTTGTACTAAAAAGTTGAATTATTTACAGATGATCCTCCACTTGAGGAATTAGACCCAGCCATCCTCAGCTGTGGCTTACCGGCGATCATACTGTCGGAAATAAAACCGGTTCAAGAAGCTCCCGTTCGATACACCGCAAGTCAACTTTTGGCCTTTAGAAATTCGAAACTGTGCTTTCAACGTCCGGCAGCCTTAGATGATCCTAAGATCGGCAATTACCGCATCTGGCGAGAGTCGAATCAAATCGTTGGCTCTAATGGAGTAGTCCGGAATAACAATAGTGCTGGTACTAGTACGTCTACAAATAGAGAGGACACCAGAATCGAGCGTGGTTACAACAGAAATAATGTAAACCTTTCGAACTCCAATCGACAAGACCGGAAACAATTCCAAGATCGACCCAAAAATTTCACCAGCCATGAAAATAATTTCCTTGGACCAAGGTATGATATTTCTATATTGATTGTCATGTTCATTTTATTCATTCATACAATTCCAGATTCCGCCGTAATTATGAGTTCAGCAACCGACAGCAGCATGTGATCGTAAAGAGCTACCGCGGCGGTTCGGATAACAACAACCACTTTCAGCAGGATACGGCCATCGAGGAGGAACCGGAATGGGTAACAGCGGGACCAACTTCGCGTTTGGACACGATCGAACTACGTGGCTTCGATGATGACGTGTCCCTGCCCGGGTTGTCGTCTTCGCAATCGTCGATGGAAAAGGCTGCCGGCATTTTGGTCGACGGCAAGGCTGGATATCGGAACAACTCTTCCGAGAAGCACATCTCGTTCTATGACGATTTGCATCATTACGAGCATATGCACAATAAGCGAGGAAGTGCTGGCAGTAGTAGCGGAGGCAGCAAATTTAATGACTCCTCGAGTGGTCGGGACCACGATGTCGAGAGCGTTGCGACCTCTAATTCTAGTTCTCCGCCACCGGCCCGAAGCACCCCGACCAAGCCTTCCGAATATGGCGCTGGCAGCGGTGCAGATAACACCGCAGATGTTAACGTCAACAATTTCGAGCAATTTATGAAGTTCGATTCGTTCCTTGGTGTAAGTATACCTAACACTTCTTTCTGTACCTCTACTGATTACTTCTGAAAAATTTAATATTTCTGTGAATGTTCATTGTGATGGCAGCCAAAATGTTTATGTCCAATTTCGAAAATGGGTTCATACACATTCCCTTGCTTGGCCCAAAAATACTGTTCTGTGCCAAATTTCAGCTCAATCGGACTTGATTTAGGGATTAAGACTTGAAAATGCATAAAACATCAAGATCTGGTGTCACCCGACTTACTCTGAGTCGTTTTCCGGAATTATTTTTTCAATTTAACACCAGATCTCTACTTAAGGTGACTTCTTGAAATGCATAATACGTCGAGACCTGGTGTTATTTAAAAAAAAATTGTTGAAATTGACTGTCATCTAAACTTAAATTTTATTTATTTTAACTTCAGCCTGAAAATGGTTCCAACAACACACACGTTGGTCAAACAGGAACACGTTTCGTCAAATCGTTCCGACGTGCATACAATTCAGCGCCGAACCAAACTGTACAGGGCAACTATAACCAGGGCTACGGAGATCGTCGTCAGTCTTACTATTCTGGCTACAACAACAATCATAACAACTACGAATTTGGTGGTGGACAAAACTACCGATATCAGTATGATCGCAACCAGCAGCAGCCCCACCAACAACAACAGCAACGCTTCCAAAGCGGAGGATCTTTTGGGCATCAACCTTCCTCGGTCGATTCGAATGCTGCCTTCAATCGTTTGGTCAATATGATGGCTCAAAATCGCGCAAACAACAACATCCTCGCACAACAAGAATACATTATGCAATTGTTGAACAAGAACCAGCAGAGCGAAATTTTGCGTCGCATCCTCATGCAGAACACAGTTCAAAACGTAACCGATTCCAACACTAACTCGCATCAGCAACAACAACCGAAGCAGCAGGAACAGCAGCAACAGGAGCAACCAACATCTCAGGAACAATCTCAACAACCACGTATTCCCTCCAGACGCGAGCTGCAGTTCCATACGGATTCGATCATGCACAACGCTTTGTTGCGCAAGAGACTTCAAGATCAGCGTAAAATGCTGGTCGAACAAACGAACCAGATAGCGGCCGTTGCTGCCGTTGCTGCGGCTGCAAATAGCGTCGCTGCTGCCGAGGCGGCTAATCCGATTGTGCAACAGTTTGTGAAATCTGTAAGCCCAAACATGCAACGCAGCCTATCGGTGTTATGCCAAACGGCCAACCAGATCAACAACAACCCGTTTATCGCTGCAAATCGCGCTCGGGACGAAATCCTTTCAGCGGCGGCTAATCAGATGAACACCAATTCTTTTATCAACACAAATCGTGAAATGGGCGAAACCGTTTCGAAAGGTTCACACAATCCGTCCATGTTCCCTGGAGGGCAAACGGAGCCCGAGCTTTCTGCCGCGCTACAGAAAATATTGCACCAGGATCCCCAAAATCGCTTCGACGCCAATCGGAAGCGTTTTTTTAAACGTCGATCCGTTACCTGGAACAGTTCGGTTAACTGAACAGTTTCCCCTTTTTCCATCAAAAAATGCTGGCATTTCTTATCGTTTTGATTAATTTCTTTTGGTTCAGTTTCTAGAAGCAATTTTTGCAGTTACCATCTACTGGATAGCTAGTACATATTCCACTTGTTTTTTTACATACACAAAAGTTAGCCTTATATATCTTCATTATTTCTCCAAGTTTTTTATGTGCGTGTTCAATGTTTTAACATGATTCAAATCAACGGTGTGTTTTGTGAAGCTTCGGTGCCGTTTATCCCATCATTGCAATCGAGATTGACCAAAAACGGCGTTTAGCATTGATCCATATCTATCGGCTTTATATTAGCATAAAATTTCATTATTTTTCCACACTTTATTAGGACTAAGACGTTTGTTTGTTAATTACAAGAACACAGTTCACCCCATTAGCTTGCTTAAAAAAACGCACATTTCCCACATCTTTCCCCACCAGCCAACGCATGTCAGATCGTTTCCATCGCCGGTTTGCTCAGAGGGTGGTTAGGATTTAGTTGCTTTTTTACCTCAATATGAATTGAATTATAGTGGATTTATATTTTTGATAAACTACAAATCATTTAATAAACATTGAATTGTCAAAATGTTGTCGTTTATTTTGGTGAACTCCCTGAACTGTAGATCTCAAAGCGTAGAGTTTGATGATGAGAGTCAATGATGATCCAATGGATGGACTAGGGTTATTTTCAGCGTAAACTTTCTCTAATCGTACTTCCACAGCCAGAACTTATGTCTGATCCCGGAGAATAATAGAAGATTGTTATTATTCTTGTCTTTATTCATGTTTTCCATTATGTTGTAACAGTTGTATTTATTAGTCATGTATTCAGTAACGTATTTTGCGCACACAAGTAGCACAGAATTAGAAAAAACATATGCTGAAGTTCTCTCAGTGTGGAACTTTTCACATCACTCTGGAACACCCCTCGTACGGTGTAAATGTCAAAAAAAAAAAAAACTAAAAACGAAGAAATCATTTTTCGGAGTGTCGAAAAGAAAAGAAAAAAAAATACCGAAAATTGCTGACGTGGTGTTTGAAGGAAAAAGCGCGCGGACGCTTTTCTTATTGAGCGCGTTGGTGAAAAGCGTCGGTTCGACCGTAACCGGAAGGCGGAGGACGATCAGCAGGATCCGGACATCACCACGATAGTCGACATTCTCCGGTGCCGATTCCGGATTGCACCGAGCAAGAATTCAACGGTTCTGGCGGCTGCTGGTTGTCCCGCCCATCAAAACGGTTCGGAAAACGCTGCGGGGAAGGCCTTGGAGGCTCAGACACAGCGCTCCTTTCAAAGCTGCAAAAAACTTTGAGCGGGCTGATTGCCGAAGACCAACGGGCAGAGCCAGTCAGTCGGAGCGCACTACATCGCATTGGCATTAGGGAAGACCCATAGCATAACAGCCCCAATATCGGGGCTTTTCTTTGTTTTTTGTTTCCCCTCTTTAGTCCCCAGCAGCCAAGCCGTAGCCACGCCACGTCAACTCACGTCGGTGCGCCTCACTGTTCGCCAGTCACCTGCGCCGGGTACGATCAAGCGATCCGCATCCGGGTCGTCCACGGGCATCGCAGCAGCCAGGTTCCGTCGTCTGGTGATGACAAGTCTGCCAACCGGGCAGCAGCAACAATAACAGCCATCTGGGCTTGGTCCGACAAGCGATCCACATCCGGGTCGTCAACAAGCATCGCAGCAGCAAGGTTCCATCGTCCGGTGACAACAAGTCTGCCAACCGGGCAGCAGCAACAATAACAGCCATCTGGGCTTGGTCCGACAAGCGATCCACATCCGGGTCGTCAACAAGCATCGCAGCAGCAAGGTTCCATCGTCCGGTGACAACAAATCTGCCAACCGGGCGTCAGCAACAACAACAGCCATCTGGGCCTGGGTCGATCAGGCGATCCGCATCCTGGTCGCCAGCGGGTATCGCAGAAGCAAGGTTCCGTGGTCCGGTGACCGCAAACTTGACAATCGGGCATCAGCAACAACAACAGCATCGCTTCGCAAGCCATCGCAAGAAGTCATCCCAGAATCGGACTTTGCTGGGGCTCCTCAGAGGCCTGCGAGCGACCGTAGCAGAAAAATTAGATCCGGTTTCGACATCCGGCCAGCTTTGGTTCATCGATCACAAGGGAAGTACCCACCAAATGATCGCGACAACATTCTCGCAAGGCATGAGATGCGAGAAGGCCACCATCTCGATCCGTGCTGCATCGCTAGCGGAATCCTGTGTTGTTGGAACAGCACTCTTGGCAGATCAACAGTTTGATGGCAGTGGGCACTCGAGTCGATAGGCGAGCAGATACCTGTAGTGCATGTGCATGCCGCGCCGGAAGTAAAGTCAGAGTGAGTAAGACGTTTCTTTGAATACATGCAATCACGAGAACATAATTTTTATTAGTTGTGGCATATTTGGTGATGAGGAGCTTTACCGTGCGCACTCCCACGCCTTTTCATATTAAGAAAAACCTCCAACATTGGCGCCCAACTACAATTAACCCACATTTTTGATTGTTTTTGTGGTATTTTTATGTTGCTGTTTAGTTTATGCAGCATATTTTGAAGTTTAAAAGTTTGGCAATTTGTATTTAAGATTATTAGACCCTTTTTTCAAAATAGATATGGATCCAGCTTGTCTTTCTGAAGACGAGGTGAGTTATGAGTTGGCGCTACGTCACGTAGCAAATTTAAGCTCTCTTCCTAGAAGAGCGAAAGCGTTGAAACTTCGGCAAATTATGCTAGAAGATATAAGAAGCAATAAAATTTACGACAATTCTTCGCACATAATGGATGCGGAGCAAAATATTCGTGTCTGTCAAGAACGCGTACATACTTTGCTTGATCAATTAAAAACGGCCTACAAAGCAGCCGATTATCAGTTTATGCGTCAAGCCATTTCGCGTCTGATTCATTATCGGGATCGTCTAGCGATAGTTGAACCAACATCAAAGCTAGAAGACATGTATAAAACTCTCACTCTTCTGGTTCAATGTTCATTAGAGGACATTGAAGACGTGTTAAATAATCCGCGAAAGAAAGTAAGTGGACAAGTGCTAAGTGCTAGTGAGGATTATGGTGCAGCAGCAGTGGATCTGAGCGCATCCCGAGCCGAGTCGAGCAGAACAGGAACCATTCCAAAAGCTTCGAGGGACAGGATCGCAGCCAGCTCGAATCAGCTAGTCGACATCGGAAAGGAGCAGCCAGCTCGCAGTGCATCGCAGTCGGAGGCCAACTCATTCAGTTCAGGACGCGAAAGCACGTACTTAGGGAATTCACCATGGGTGAGCGGAGTTGCCGCAGTTGAAGAACCAGTTTCGAGGAGACATCTGCAGAGGCAACTGCTTTCAGACCGAGAGCGCAACGTGCACGAATCGCAGCAGGCAGCATCATACCTGCGCGGCGCTGAAGAACGTAATTTTGGGTCACAGCCACAACAGTTTAGTCGTCATCGTGCAGCTAGAAGCAGCGAGAAGCTTGGGTTTCAGGAAGACGACTCTGCTCCGCCACCGTACGCTTCAAGAGAAGCGGGAGAGTCATTTGCGAGGAATGAGTACAGCCGTTTAAGAGATGAATTACTGGAGCGATATATGCGACGTGAACAGGAAGCAAACCAACAACGGCGCTGGGAAGACCGACGTTCTTCGAGCAAGGCGATTCACAATTGGCAGATTTTCTACA
Source organism: Uranotaenia lowii (assembly GCF_029784155.1). Taxonomy (NCBI): domain Eukaryota; kingdom Metazoa; phylum Arthropoda; class Insecta; order Diptera; family Culicidae; genus Uranotaenia; species Uranotaenia lowii. Next base: position 219,013,095 of record NC_073692.1, on the reverse strand, counting down.
AAGGTGAGAGGGATGGCGCGTCGTTGAACGAATTTATTCAAAGCGTGGAGGTGTTCGCATTGTCAGAAGAGGTTCCGGAGCAAGTTTTGTTGCAGAACATCAAGCACTTATTGAAAGGTGATGCTTTAAAGTGGTACGCGAGAGCATTCTTGAGAGGCGATTTGAGATCCTGGGGTGATTTCAAGCGGTTAATCCGGGGAGAGTTCCTACCAAGCAGCTACGCATACATTTTGAGGGCTGAGGCATATCATCGGCTCCAAGGGGAGCAAGAAACTTTTAGTGACTTCTTCGCAGACATTTCTACACTGTTCAGCTATGCAAATCCTCCCGCAACGGATAGAGAGAAATTGTTTATAATAAAAAAGAACATGAATTCTACGTACGCTCCGGTAGCAGCAGCACAGCAAGCAGCTTCGGTTGAACAACTGGTAGAAGCATGTAAGGAATTCGACGAGCTCAGAAAGCTCCAACAGCTGCAGCGGCGAATGCTACTTCCGGCAGCATCGCTGTTAGAACCATCGCTCGCTACGCCAGTGCCAGTACAACGCGCTAATCGCAGTGTTCCGATGAATCAGCGCTACGGAAGAGTCAATGTGCTAGAAGAAATGAACAGTCGCAGAAATGAAGAAGCAGTGAGTTCATACGGTGAATCGTCGGTGATCAACAGTAGCAACAAGGTGGAAGATCGTTTGGAGGAACTGATTCATCAGGTCGACGCATTGAGGGTGAGATTTGAACGCAGGGAGCAAAACACTACAAACACGCGGGAAAATCAATCGCGACCGGCCGTGTCCGGTCAGGAGCAACCAGAACCAACGAGCGTAAACACTCGACCACCAATGATTTGCTGGAATTGCGACGAGGAGGGACATCGCTTTATGGATTGTTCCAAACCACAAGCGATACTATTCTGCTATCGGTGTGGGCAAAAAGGTTTTTCGTTAAGGAGCTGCCCAAGTTGCCGTCATCGTTCGGGAAACGCCCCGGCGGGGAACTAGTAACGGAGGGACCAAATTCCTCGCCATGTTTTGATGATCCTTCCCAAATACCGGATTTCAACAACATCAACTCTTTAGTCATCAATCTAAACAACGACAATCGACCGCATGCAGTAATCGAAGTCCTGGGAAAAAGCATCACTGGTCTGTTAGATAGCGGGGCGAACTGCTCGCTTCTCGGAGGAAGCTGTGTACAGCTAGTGGAGCAGCTAAAATTGCGGAAAGGATCGTTGGCTGGAGGAATTAAGACTGCAGATGGAACGGAGCATCATTTCCAAACGTTTGTTCGTCTACCTATTGCTTACAATGGAAAGACCCGAGTAATCCCAGTATTGCTTTTACCGACCCTGCCGGATTGCGTGATTCTGGGGATGAACTTTTGGAATGAATTCGGAGTCAAGGCCATATGTTGTAGCATGAAATTACAAGGTGAAGTCCAGGGCAACGATGAAGAGGAGGTCAACAGTAACTTCGACAGCAACGTAACGAGCAAGAGACATCAACAGAAGCAGTTGTTGCCGGAACAATCAGTCATCCTAGAAGCAACAGTAGCAAACTTCCCTACAGCAACGGAAGGTCGTCTGGGTCGCACGAATCTATACACTCACCGCATTGAAATCGGGGAAGCGCAACCGAAAAAGCAGCGTTACTATGTGATGTCGAAATACGTGTTGGACGAGGTAAACAAGGAAATAGACCGAATGATAAAGCTGGACGTGATAGAAGAAGCTCGCTTTTCGCCGTGGAACAACCCGCTGGTAGCCGTGAAAAAGAAAACGGGTCAGTATAGAGTATGTCTAGATGCTCGCCACCTAAATTCCATTATGATCAACGAAGGTTATCCAATCCCGCAGATTGCAGCTATCATGAATAACCTCAGCGGTTGCAAGTTCATTTCATCGATTGATCTAAAGGACGCATTTTGGCAAATACCTCTGGAAACAGCTTCAAGGCAACTTACGGCTTTTACGGTACCTCAGCGCGGCCACTTCCAGTTTAAGGTGGTGCCGTTCGGATTGTGCACCGCTAGCCAAGGACTGGAGAGAGTAATGGTTACCATCTTCGCGGATATGGAACCAAAGGTCTTCCACTACCTTGACGACATTATTGTGTGTTCGGAGACCTTTGAAGAGCATATAAAGTTACTTGAAGAAGTGGCCAAAAGACTTCGTGCGGCTAATCTGACAATTTCTGCTGAAAAATCCTGTTTCTGTAGGAAAGAAATAAAATACCTGGGATATGTATTAAACGAAGATGGCTGGATGGTGGATCCGGAAAAAACAAGCTGCGTAGTCAATTTCCCGATTCCAACAACCAGGAAAGAGGTGCAGCGCTTCATCGGCATGTGCAACTGGTATCGTCGGTTTGTAGCTGACTTCTCGGAGATAGCGACGCCTCTCACGGAACTCACCAAAACAAAACACAAATTTCGGTGGACGGTTGAAGCGGAAGAAGCATTTCTACGACTCAAATCAGCCTTGGTTTCGACGCCGATTCTTGCGCCACCGGATTACACGAAGCAGTTCGCGATCGCTTGCGATGCGAGTGATGTAGCGATTGGAGCAGTACTTACTCAAGAAACTGATGGTCAAGAGCATCCAATATGCTACTTCTCACAAAAATTATCGACAGCAGAGCGGAAATATTCGGTGACGCAGCGAGAGTGTTTGGCAGTAATCAGAGCCATCGAGAAATTCAGAGGATACGTAGAAGGCGTTCATTTCATCGTGTATTGTGACCACTCTGCCCTCAGCTACCTCAAAACGATGAAGAATCCTACAGCACTGATGTGCAGATGGCTGCTACGACTCAATGCTTTTGATTTTGAGATTCGCTACCGAAAGGGATCGGTAAATGTGGTTCCAGACACGCTGTCCAGGATTGTAGCTCCAGTAACATTCACTCAAGGTTCAAATGCAGATGACTGGTATGCTAGAATGAAGCAGAACGTTAAAGAAACGCCGAACAAGTTCGCCGACTTTCAGATCATTCAGGACGAGTTGTATAAGAATTGTACCTCCAAGGATGACGCCGGGAACACTACGCATCGTTGGAAGAAAGCAATACCCAAGGAAAATCGTGTAGAAATCATGCAGAAATTCCACGACGCACCTTCAGCCGCGCATCTGGGATTTCAAAAGACTTTGCAGAAAATTCAGGTACACTTCTACTGGCCGAAGATGAGAGAAGAGGTTTCACGGTACGTCAAGCAGTGCAAGGTTTGCAAAGGTAGCAAAGCTGCAAACTCCAAGATGATGCCTCAAATGGGGAAGCTGAAGCCAGCACGCACCCCATGGGAACTAATCTCCATAGATTTTGTCGGTCCTTTAACACGCTCACGTTCTGGTAACACGGTTATGCTTGTCGTGGTGGATTGGGTTACCAAGTATATCGTCGTTCATCCGATGAAATCAGCGGATTCTTGCAAGATGGTGGAGTTCCTCGAGAATCAAGTCTTCCTGAAATTCTCACGTCCAAGAATAATCCTTTCAGACAACGGAAAACAGTTCATCTCCTCTGCCTTTAAATCTCTTTTGAGCAAGCACAACATACAGCACATGCTGACGGCGTATTATTGTCCTATGGTGAATAACGCAGAGAGAGTCAATCGAGTCTTGGTAACCTGCATACGATCGTTGATAGACGAGGATCATCGGACCTGGGACGAGCATCTGCCTGCAATTTGCGCAGCCATCAACAGCGCCAAGCATGAAGTAACGGGAACCAGTCCGCACGTCGCAAATTTTGGAAGAGAACTAATCCTGCACACCGATTTGTACACTCAGGAAGGTCTGAACACCGACGAAGATCCAAAAATCGCTCTGGATATCCGTTTATCCACGATCAGGCGCATACAGGAGTTTGTGATGAAACGAATCCGAAACAACCATGCGAAGTCGAAGGAGCGGTATGATTTACGAAAGAGAACTGTGATATTTAACGTAGGAGATCTGGTATGGCGAAGAACTTTTACCCAGTCGTCTAAGGTGGATCACATAAATCGTAAACTAGATCCGAAATTCCTGCCAGCGATAGTGAAAGCAGTACTTGGTACCAACCTGTACACTCTTGAAGATGTGTCAACCGGGAAACGTGGTCAGTACCACGCTAAGGATATCAAAGCGGACTAAGAACGATTTTTTAGAGCTATGTAAGCATTCAAGCTGACCACAAGCTCATTTGGAGCAGAAAACACGAAATGGAGAAGGCTGAAGGACCAACATCATCTTTGAAACCTCGCCCCAACAACTCGGAACTAAAAATGAAGAATTCTCCCAGTCGAACAACTCAAGGGAACACAGCTGAGGCTAATTCGTTGTTTGTGCACCGACGAGTACCAAGAATAGGCGTTCATGAAGGAGACAACGGCCTTGCGTGGGACCAGCGTCAGCTGTACGGACTCTGAGAACTCGGCCATGCAGTTCGTCAGAATTTGGGGAGGGCCGGCAACCTTGCGTGGGATTGCCGCCGCTCAGTGTCCTGAAAGCAATCCTGTCATTCACAGCAGCGTTATCGCGCTTGGGATAGTAGAACTGGTGAGTCACCGTAGCCAGGCGCTACACACCACGTCGCTGCAATTGAAACGATTGTCAGGACACCAACAACCACAAAAACGAATAGCAGGTACACATTCAAGCTATGTAAGCAGACTTCATGTTGCCAACCACGAGCTTTAGACGCCACCTAAATACGAAATCATGATGGCAGACAGACCGACATCTACTCAACCTTGCCTCTCATGCTCTTCGGAGGAAAAGTCATCGTTGTACATTCTAGGCAGCATCATGAAGAGCCTCCGAAATCATCGAACAACCGAAAGCGAAAACCCGTCAGACTATCAACGGAACGAGGTATGAAAACACCGAAGAGAAACTACGGAGGAAATTCGTCATCGAACAACAAATGCAGCCAGCAGACGCATTCAACGAACCATTGAATGTGATGAAATACCGAATGTAACGGCACACCGACTTCGACAAAACCCGAACACGTCAAGCCAGGAACCCGTCACTTCGCTCTCCTAGGAAAGGAACCGGCGAAACAAAGTCACCACCACAGAAGCGAAGCGACGCAGGCACATCCCGAAACGACATTCCATCGAATACAGCACTGCACTGCAAGTTGTGAGGGGTAGATATCATGACGGCCGCTACCGCCATATCGACTTCAGTGTAGGCTGTGGCACTTCCAAGGCACTCATCTACTCGTTTATCCCGCTATGCACGCAGTACCATCACTGACGATGACGAGCAACATGCTGCTAAAATAAGCACTAACCAAGATTGGAGGCCACGAACTACTGAACAAACCCCATCTATGGCACATCTGTTCAATTTGGACACAAAACCCACTTACTATGAAAACATAATGAAGAATTCAAGCTTTAATAATGCAATTTAATTCAACTCACTCTTAAATACTATCCATTGGGTCAAGTCAAATATTAAGTACGGTTTGGGGGTCGTCAGGACAAATGATCAAAAGCAACGCGATCTAGAGGCGCGGTTGATAACCTCTATTCCGGACTCCTGACGATTTGGGAACTAAATACTCCCTTTCCTATTGCCTTGCTTAAAATCTTTTGTAGATTAGTTTAAATGCCAAACTTCTTATCTGTTACCTGTTAAATCGTCTAGTTTTTGATTATTAAGCTATCACGATTTTAGTTAAATGTTTCATGGGATCAATCAGAGTGCAACATTCAGAGACGTTTAGCCACCATGAGATGGCGTTGAGATCACCATCTAGGCACACAGTGTGGCCGTGTTTTGCAGTTCAGCTGCCGTATAGTATAGCTTTGCAGTTCAGCTGCCGTATAGTACAGTATAGTTATCGTCTTAGCGGTTCAGCCGCTCATCGTAATCAAGTTACGCGTGGGATTTACCCACACTCTCTGATCTTTCTAAGTCTCGGCGCTTCGGAACCTAAGCGGAAGCAGAGAGTTTTTTGTGAGGTTCTTCTAAGCCTCACAAAAAACTCTGATCCCATGATAGGATTGTGTAACAGTTGTATTTATTAGTCATGTATTCAGTAACGTATTTTGCGCACACAAGTAGCACAGAATTAGAAAAAACATATGCTGAAGTTCTCTCAGTGTGGAACTTTTCACATCACTCTGGAACACCCCTCGTACGGTGTAAATGTCAAAAAAAAAAAAACTAAAAACGAAGAAATCATTTTTCGGAGTGTCGAAAAGAAAAGAAAAAAAAATACCGAAAATTGCTGACGAGGTGTTTGAAGGAAAAAGCGCGCGGACGCTTTTCTTATTGAGCGCGTTGGTGAAAAGCGTCGGTTCGACCGTAACCGGAAGGCGGAGGACGATCAGCAGGATCCGGACATCACCACGATAGTCGACATTCTCCGGTGCCGATTCCGGATTGCACCGAGCAAGAATTCAACGGTTCTGGCGGCTGCTGGTTGTCCCGCCCATCAAAACGGTTCGGAAAACGCTGCGGGGAAGGCCTTGGAGGCTCAGACACAGCGCTCCTTTCAAAGCTGCAAAAAACTTTGAGCGGGCTGATTGCCGAAGACCAACGGGCAGAGCCAGTCAGTCGGAGCGCACTACATCGCATTGGCATTAGGGAAGACCCATAGCATAACAGCCCCAATATCGGGGCTTTTCTTTGTTTTTTGTTTCCCCTCTTTAGTCCCCAGCAGCCAAGCCGTAGCCACGCCACGTCAACTCACGTCGGTGCGCCTCACTGTTCGCCAGTCACCTGCGCCGGGTACGATCAAGCGATCCGCATCCGGGTCGTCCACGGGCATCGCAGCAGCCAGGTTCCGTCGTCTGGTGATGACAAGTCTGCCAACCGGGCAGCAGCAACAATAACAGCCATCTGGGCTTGGTCCGACAAGCGATCCACATCCGGGTCGTCAACAAGCATCGCAGCAGCAAGGTTCCATCGTCCGGTGACAACAAGTCTGCCAACCGGGCAGCAGCAACAATAACAGCCATCTGGGCTTGGTCCGACAAGCGATCCACATCCGGGTCGTCAACAAGCATCGCAGCAGCAAGGTTCCATCGTCCGGTGACAACAAATCTGCCAACCGGGCGTCAGCAACAACAACAGCCATCTGGGCCTGGGTCGATCAGGCGATCCGCATCCTGGTCGCCAGCGGGTATCGCAGAAGCAAGGTTCCGTGGTCCGGTGACCGCAAACTTGACAATCGGGCATCAGCAACAACAACAGCATCGCTTCGCAAGCCATCGCAAGAAGTCATCCCAGAATCGGACTTTGCTGGGGCTCCTCAGAGGCCTGCGAGCGACCGTAGCAGAAAAATTAGATCCGGTTTCGACATCCGGCCAGCTTTGGTTCATCGATCACAAGGGAAGTACCCACCAAATGATCGCGACAACATTCTCGCAAGGCATGAGATGCGAGAAGGCCACCATCTCGATCCGTGCTGCATCGCTAGCGGAATCCTGTGTTGTTGGAACAGCACTCTTGGCAGATCAACAGTTTGATGGCAGTGGGCACTCGAGTCGATAGGCGAGCAGATACCTGTAGTGCATGTGCATGCCGCGCCGGAAGTAAAGTCAGAGTGAGTAAGACGTTTCTTTGAATACATGCAATCACGAGAACATAATTTTTATTAGTTGTGGCATATTTGGTGATGAGGAGCTTTACCGTGCGCACTCCCACGCCTTTTCATATTAAGAAAAACCTCCAACAATGTTAACATTAAAATAAATGAAAACGTAAACCGGCCTGGCCCACTGTGGTGCAGAGAACGACATCAGGCCCAAAGGAAAAGGAGGAACGATGCCACCAGTAACATACGCTTCCGAGGGGCAATTCGATGGAAGCACGCAAAAAAGTGCTCCTTTTAATAATAGTAGTATCATCTATCCTTCAGCGGCTGGAAATGAGGTATTTTGTTCGCAGAAATCGTAAAACAAATAATAATATCAGTGTGTATTAAAAACTAAAAATGTTAATCCTTTTTTTGATTAATGTGATCCATCATTTCTGGTCATCGACCTGGGATAAAGCATTTTCACTCGCTCTTGAATATAAAAAAGAACCAAAAAACCCTTAATAAAACACAAAACCTTTCGAGGTCTTTGAGAACTCGAAAAGGTTTTTTGAAAAATTCAGTCGGATACAAAAGTTTTTAATTTACTGAGTTTCCTGTAAATTAACACTGCCGGCCAAAAGTTTGAGATCACCCGCTAGAAAACATGCAAATTTAGATCGTTCATATTTCAGCCGTCTTAACCTTCCCGCGTAGTTCGGGTCAAGATGACCCGAAGCGTACATTCAATAACTCGTGACAAAAAAACTCGGAAAAATCTGAAATTTTTAACAAGTATGCAGAGCCGGAGAATACACAATCTGTAGTACCGGATAATTTCCGGTTACCATCGGAAATGGCTCCATAAAATAACCGATAATAAGCCGTTCGGGTCATATCGACCCGAGCTCTTGCGCTCGTTCCCCTGGCCACAAATAAAAACCGATTTTGATGATATTATATTCGTTGTTTAGGTCATTTAATCTAGTTTCTCAATATTATAAAATTAAGTCAATGTGTTTTAGGAAATTACCGGTAGTCGGTTCCTAATGAAATAAGTCCAAAAAAAGAGCTCTTTTTGAAATGCTAATAACTTCTGAATGATCTATTGTTTTGACTTAGCTTAACGATTTTCCAAATTTGGTAAGAAATAACTTTTCTACAGATGTACAAATATGTAGGGATCCAGTGCAAAGTTTGGCCGATATTCCAGAACTTCCGGTAGAAAAACTCTCACTTAAAAAAATAGATCCATTTTATCATTGCATCGCTGTATCTCACTTTTGGATAAACCGATTTTTCAACATCAATTTTTAGTTTTTTTTTTGTTAACTGGATTAATTTCATAGAACAAACTTTGTTCGTAAAAACAGTTTTTCAGTATATCTGAAAGAAATTAACAACTTTTTTGACATTTTTAGAACTCTCCCTTGGGTTGATGGGTTTTGTCATCGTGATTTCTCGGAAATTTTCACTAAAACTGTACACTTTTCATATACCCCGAGATTCATTAGAATCTGCCCATTCGATTGGTATGCTTTTTGTGAAGTTTTTTCAAAAATTTGTAGCAACGTTTTCCGAATTTACTAAAATGTTGGAATTCGACCTGATTTTCAAACGTTTTGTAGCAAGCATCACGCAACCCACAACCCCTCGGGAGAACTTAAATCGAACAAAATCGATTGCTCTCCCGATAGTGCTCTCGAAATCTGCTTTCCTACACGCAAAAGAGTTTAGAAATCATTTCTACGGGATTTTTCAAGTAAACTAAGATTTCGATGCGTCATTTCGAACTGACTCATGAATTCCACGTAAAGTCTAAGTGGATGATTTCAAATCCGTTTTGTGCGTTTTTCTCTAGCATTTTGTGGTAAATTCGTATTAGAAAATGAAATTGAGGTCCGTCATTGTTGCTGTTGTGAAATTTTTTGAAGTCGTTGCGTCTGTTGTCATCAGCGAAACATGTTAGCAAGGAGGATATTCATCTGTTTTGAATTTGTCGTTTTGGTAAGTGATAATGATGCCTAATTGTAATCAGCTAATTTTTTTGATAGCAATGGCTCTGGATGCAAGTGCCATTTCGATGACGTGATCGTGAATTTATTAATTTTGCGAACGGCATGGGAAGGTTAATTTGAAAGTAAAGGCCTTGGCCAATACTCCCAGCTAGCTCAGACGATACTTACGCTTTCTCAGGGTCGCTACGACGTCCTAGGGAGAATGGGAACAACCAATCGTAATTCAAGGTGGAACAAACTCTGGCGGACAAGACAAACATATATATGGCTCGACAAACAATAAGTTACAAAGCTAAGAAATTAAGTTACGAATTCATGCTTTTATTGGACTTGCCGTTTTGTTGCCTTTCTTCAGGTTGTAGGTCAAGTGGGTGATCACCAGGCTTAGATGGGAGGGCCTTCTGCTGCTTCGGACACCGGATTTTGAGGAACGTCCTGGGCTCCCGGGGACTAGATGGGTCTGGGGTCCGCACGGAGCTACGGCCGACCGACCGTCGGGGTTTTGTTTACCAACACCAACCGGTTCGGAAAAGGGGATGCTGGCCGCTACCGGTGGATGATGATGGTCTTCAGACGGATTACACCACGTGGGTTACACCAGTGGTGTCGTTCGGATCCGCTACCTTGTCTGCTTAGCGGGTGCGCTCGAGACCTATGAATCCGACGAAGCGTTGGAAAGCGACGGGACGCTTCTCGGAATGGTTGGGAAGGTACGGGCGCTAACTGACGCACCAATGTAACGGAGGTGACGACAGCACCTCACTGATTCCGGCTCGCAAGCCCGGAAGTATTGTACCGGATACCGGACACACTCAACACACCCGTACACTTCCGGAAAATAAGGCACGTGGGCCACACTACGCACAGAAATCCGAACTTCTTGGCGGTGAGGGTTTTTCAGGTTAATTTTTCTTGTGGTTGCTTTCCTGGTCTCGACTTAAGTGAACGAGGTTCTCGGTTCCATTCGCCCAAGACCCCTGTCGTATCATCTACGGTAGTCTCTCTCTCGTTGACCCCAGTTCTCTCTCTCGCTAAAACTAGAAGATCCGGTGAGTAGAGACTTTCAAATAGGTCAACTGTCAGTTGACAACCAACCCGAATAGGACAACATTGGACAAGTTAATTATAGCTAAATTTAAATTTAAACGTTAACATCTAAACGAGCCATAATGACAAAAGAAAAACAAAATTAAACGCGAACAAATAAAGAGAAAAAAGATATTTGGGTTATCCGTAGGTTTGTTGCCGACTTCGAAAAACTAAATTGAAGCGGTAACAAATTGGGCTAAACTTTTTGCAGAATATTCCGCGATGCAGACGGTACTTTTTGACACCATTGAAAGCTTATTTACAATTTCTCATGTCAAAGATATTTACTTAGTTTTTTTTAATATTTTATTTAAATAAATGATGAAATTTCAATGCGTTTTGATGTGCTATTTTATGATTTCCGTTGAAAAATAACAGAACTATGTAGCTTCGAAATATGGGTTTATTTTATTTTCAAAAAATTCTAACCGAACCTAACACGAATAATAAAAAAATTAGAAATCTGAAAAAAATATATGTGTTTTTAAGTCGTAAAAGTAATCAAATTTTCAATTTTGGATAAGATCTGAAGACCCCCTGTGAAAACACGCCAGATAATAAAAAAAATATCCCCCATGGCATTCAAGATAACTTTGTCATCACGCGAAATGAAATTTAAAAAGTGGCTCCAGAGAGTAATCTATGCAATTATAAGTTAACGCGAAAACTGATATCAGAGATTAATGGTTTGCCACCTACGTTGAATACGGGAGTCTAGATTAGTTCTTTTCTAGAATTTCTGAATACTTACTATAGTGTTAAAAACGTTAATAAAACTAATAAACTGTAATTTATTTCAAAATATTTCATTCCGTAAATCTTACATAAACCTAAAAAAGCTTCATCTTTTTTTGGAGATCACTGTGCTACTGGGTTCTTGGAATAGGTATCATCCTCACATTCGCAACAAACACACACGCCTTTGGACTTCCGGTAATTAATCTCGCCTTTCGGTTGACTGGACCCACTTGTGGTTTGATATGTTCGTAGGTCCGTAAAATCCAAAAAGCGCTCCGCGACGCTTTACTATCGTTGCACATCATGCTGCACGCCAACGCCAATTGCAGCAAACTTCTGCTCAATTTCATACGAACAACAATCCTCTTCACCGCCTATCAACGATGAGTCCGGCCGATCGAAGGCAAAGCAGGTTAACCAGTTGAAGATTAGAACTAAAATCCCTGGAATGCAAAGTGGATTATTCACGATAGACTGTATAGACTTGGTTAAGGAGGTTTGGAAATAGCAAATCCTGATTATTTAAATAATAATTTAAAAACAAACTCATGAAGAAAATCACAGTTAAGCTAATCTATCATGAAATTTGGGTTTTATTCGTAATCATAATTGTTATAAGATACACGAAAGCCAAAACGGTCTATAATTTAAGGAATGTAGAAAATCAGGTGATCTCTAATAGTTTCAAAGCACCATTCCGCACCAATGAAAATCTGAAATTTTTTTATTGATGCTTGAAACTCAAAGTCCCAACGTGTGTTTTGATTACCGAATTTGTTTAGTAGTTGGAAAATTGTTCTTTTACTTAAAATGTTATTTCAAAGTTTTAAAGTATCTGTTTTTTTCAAAGACTCACAAACACCTCTCCTGAAAAAATGATAGCATTTAGAAGAAAATGGGTTGTTTTATGTGAAAGTTTAACTTTTTTCCTTTGTATAGGTATAGTTTTAGCGTTATTTTTATGGTCATTCTGTGATAATTTTTGGATATTTAAAAAACGGACATTTTTCTTTGAGAAAGCCTATATAGAAAAAATGAATAAAAACCCCATCAAATTGTTAGGTTTGAAAAAAAAACATGGGAAAAGTGGGAGGACCTAGGGAGTTGCATGAAGGTCAAATTTCATGTTTTTTATGCTAAAAAATATTGAGAAATGTTCATAATTTTTGGCCCTAAATGTATGCAGCAGCAACACTGTCCATGTTTTAAGTATATTGAGTATATTTCACATGCACGATTTTCTTGAATTTATGTACTATTGAAAATTTAAAAGTTATGACCCGATCAAAAAGTTGAATACTCAAGGCATATTCAGCATTGTTAACCAATTTTAAACGGTTTTTGTCGGCTTTCGAAATTCGACATGGCCCAAGAATTTAGAAGAAATTGCAATAGAACTCACTTCGAATGGAGCCAAATTTAGATCTGGTTTTGTGCATCTCGAGAACTGCCGCTATTCGCAAGACTGTCGCATATGCATTTTCGTCATTTTTCAGTTAGTTTCAAAATCGTTCATATACAGTTAGTTCTTCAGTTTAGACTAAAAACTTTCATAACTTTGTTCTCAACATATATGAAAAAATACCAAGTCATGTCTGTCCCCTATGAAATATTATACTCGCATATGTCTATATTTAAAAAATGCTCAAAAATTTCTTCTCAAATTTACGTTAATTTTACAAATAATCATACAATGTGTGCGACAAGACAGCCATTCATTAAAATTATAAAAGTTAGACTAGATAAAACAGTACAGTTAAGTCAAAAATAACAATTTCAATAATTCCTACAAGCTATGTTTAGCCTAATGGCGGAATTCCACCAAACTGTTTTTTTATTTCGCATGAGGCTTATTGAATTATTTGTTGTAAAACATGGAAAATAGTCAGCTACAAAGCCATGTTTTTTTTAGGTTTATCTCATGCTGTAGCTTGCTGCTTGGACTTTCGTAAAATCTATAAACTAAAATACGCGTACCTGGTAAAGGGTGATACGGTCAAAATTTGGTCAAGGGAAAACGCGTGTAAATCGGTGAAATCGTTTATTTAAAAAATCAAATTAAATTTCTTTTTCAAGTTTAATTAGTATAAAATTCAGGAAAAATATTCAGTTAGGCTTCCGCTTTTCCAAATTCGAATTGCCGGGCCTTACGCTTAACCCCTGCCATCAGATTTTGTACAGCCACCTTCTTCGCAGCAGAAAGCCAGTTTGCCTTGAACTGCTGCTCGTCCTTAGCAGTTTTTTGGGTCTTCTGAATAGGTTTCGCTTGACAATAGCCCAATATTTCTCAATAGGGCGGAGCTGTGGCGTGTTGGGAGGGTTCTCGTTCTTGGGAACCAGCTGCACGTTGTTGGCGGCGTACCATTCCATGGCCTTTTTACTGTAATGGCAAGATGCCAAATCCGGCCAAAACAGTACGGAACAACCGTGTTTCTTCAGGAAAGGCAGCAGACGTTTATTCAAACACTCTTTCACGTAAATTTCTTGGTTGACAGTCCCGGAAGCTATGAAAATGCTGCTTTTCAAGCCACAGGTACAGATGGCTTGCCAACCCAGATATTTCTTCTCAAACCTGTCACGGAAGCTGCTTGTAGTCGGCTTTGACGTAGGTTTCGTCGTCCATTACCACGCAGTCAAACTCCGTCAGCATCGTCGTGTACAGCCTCCGGGATCGCGCTTTGGCTGTCGTATTTTGTTTATCATCGCGATTTGGAGTCACTACCTTCTTGTAAGTCGACAATCCGGCTCGTTTTTTGGCTCGATGCACGGTTGTAGACGATACACCCAGCTTATTTGCGGCATCTCGGAGAGAGAGGTTAGGGTTTCGCTTGAAACTACCGGCAACTCTCTTTGTCGTCTCAGCGGCTTCCGGTTTTCGAATTCCCCCCGATCCAGACTTCCTGGCTGTCGGCAAACGTTCCCCAAACACTTTAGTTACATTTGTAACCGTTGATTTGGCAACTTTTAGCGATTTTGCCAGCTTTGCGTGCGAGTAGCTCGGATTTTCGCGATGCGCGAGCAAAATTTTGATACGCTGCTCTTCTTCCATGGACGGCATTTTGACAACTGAAGAGTGAATACCAAAATCAAAATAGGAGCAACATTCTACACACACACCTTCAGAATGAGGGATGTTCAGGTTTTTTAAATGCAAAATTTAAAGAAATACGTCAAGTTGATATTGACCAAATTTTGACCGTATCACCCTTTAAACATTTTCAAATGCATTGAATCATCCTTTTTAAGAAGCACAGAAAGTTCTGCTGTGGGAGTTATTTGAAAATTTCAACTCTCATGACACAAGTGCGTGGAATGTGTTAAAATTTTTCAAACGTATGAAATTCTAATAAACCCGAGCACAATCAAACGTATAGATCATTCTACACTGCAAGAGCCGTATATATGTGCTTTTTACAAAACCCCTTTGATTTTTTATATTCCATTAAACCATTCTTACATGACTTTAAAATGACGTCTTTGAGATTATGATTATTCACTAATTAGAGACACTTGACTATGTTTTTTTACAGAAAAAAATTGCTTTTCTTTCGTGAAAGTTGACTTGGTAAGAAAACATAAATAATTGTAATCAGCAAAACCAACTAAATAATCACCCAGCGGAGATTGCAGGTTCAATTCCTGCCGGTGAACCGTTGTATCTTTTTCGAAACATTCATGATATTTACGGCTTATGTTCTTTCGTTCTTTGATATCTCATGTTCATCCAATTCTTTCCATCATCTACAAAATATAAATAAACACTTTTTTGTAAGTCCCTGAAGAAGATCAAACAAGGATTGAAACTTTGGAAACGTAAATCAAAATCGTTTACGCTTAAAACGAGACTGCAAGTCGAAAAAACATTCCTTCCATTTTTTTCGGTTTACCGATTTTTATACAAGATTTCCCCAACCATCCAAGAACATGTTGGAAGGTAGCTCAGTTCTCAGTTCCGCTACGATAAAGAAAAATTACAAAAGCACTCAACTGCCGCTGCCGGCAAGTCTGTCCCATATGCAAAAACAACGAACCGAGAAAAACGGCTTTTAAGATTTTTATA
Source organism: Uranotaenia lowii (assembly GCF_029784155.1). Lineage (NCBI taxonomy): Eukaryota > Metazoa > Arthropoda > Insecta > Diptera > Culicidae > Uranotaenia > Uranotaenia lowii. Next base: position 218,997,676 of record NC_073692.1, on the reverse strand, counting down.
AACTTTCGTGGATTTCTCGGTTGAAACTTTACCTTTTCTACTTCTTTCTTCACAGATATTAAGATAATTGTTGTAGAATTTCGTCCAATATGTTTTTGATTTGAAAGTTGTTGATGCGGAGGAGAAAATAATGATGGGACAGCCTTGCGAGTATACTTCGCATACGGATTAAATATACCCGCAAAGCTGTCCCATATTTGGCATTTCGTTTGTCAGTTGATCATTTGATTCTCTCTATCTGCGCTGTATTATTCACTTTACTGGTTGTTTACAGATAAAAATAAGTTTGAATTGATGTTTATGATATGTTTAGATAGTCAAAGATTAAGAAAGTTTATCGTAAGAATTGAGTGGGTCTAAAATAAAATGAATAACAACGTTCCATGAATAAAACAACCTGTACCATCATATTTTGGAAAGTTTTTCGGTCGATTATCTTTTTAGAAAGACTATAAAAACCTTCAAATCAAATTAATGCTGAATCAGAAACAGCAAAGTATCTTGGCTGCAAATATTTGATGAAAAAAATCAATTCAATATGACTTAAACGTGTGCTACCAGGTACGCGTATTTTTGGTCATAGATTTTATGAAAGTCCAAGCAGCAAGTAACAGCATGACAAAAACCTAAAAAATATGACTTTGTAGCTGACTATTTTCCATGTTTTACAAAGAACAATTCAATAAGCTTCATGCGAAATTAAAAAAAAAAACAGTTTGACGGAATATACCCATAAGGCTAAACTTAGCATGTAAAAGTTATGGAGATTTTTATTTTTAACTTTACTGTACTGTTTTATTTGGTCTAACTTTCGCAATTTCAATGAATGCTTATTTTGTCGCACACATTGTATGAATATTTGTAAAATTAACGTAAATTAGACGAGCAATTTTGAAGCATTCTGTACAAATAGACATATGGGACAGCTTTGCGGGTATATTTCATATGGGACAGACATGACTTGGTATTTTTTTCATATATGTTGAGAACAAAGTTATGAAAGTTTTTAGTCTAAATTGAAGAACTAACTGTATTTGAACGTGTTTGGGCAAGTGGACTGTATTTTGGGTTTGTTCTTCAAATAAGATACGATATCACTTCAACTTAACGGTTTCTCTTTATTTTCTACTCTTAAACTTACAAGGTTACATTTACTTGGTAGGTTCACTTACGATTTAGACGATATAAACGCGCGCGATTATTGAATGGAACTGACTTCGTCTTGCAACACGAGGCTTTATTTATACGCGCATCGAACCTTCTGGAATGTTCCCGTCATGCGCTAACTTATATACAAAGATGGTTCTGGAACCTTCGGTAAGAGCAAATTGTGTGGAACAAAATAGAAATTCCAGAACATTCGATGCACGTGGGAATAATCATTTGCTACAAATTCTAGAAATTTCCGGAACTACAAAATTCTTCAAGCTGATGACAATTGGCTTGAACAGAACGATTTTTGAGATAAACTGAAAAATGACGAAAATGCATATGGGACAGTCTTGCGAATAGCGGCAGTCAAGGTTTGGATTAAAAAAAATGAAATTCCTGCTTAGTTTACACCTGTAAAGGAAAAAGAAAAAGTTCATAGAATCGTTTAGCAATTTTTATGTGTTCTGTTCAATGTGCAAATGTAGTGGGCAGAGTGAAATGAAACGTGTGTGGTTTTCGTAAGGGCAAGTAACATAATGAAAATTTTATTGATTCTTCATAGCAACCAATGTTCTTGAGAAAACCTGATTGCTTCGATGGGAAAACTTGTCACTTCTCCTCAAACTTCTGGATGCTGCAGACCGAGATCACTTTGAAAGAAATGTTCAGTGGCTTCAGTGGCTTGGGCAGTCCATCAGCAGTTTGTTTTTCTGTACAGATGTAGTCCACAGCAATGTTGCCTTTCTCCAATGCATCCCTAAGGAAATGATGACGGATATCAATGTGTTTGGTCCTCGCATGATATCCACCATTCTGGGCAACGAAAATATCACTTTGGTTGTCGCAATGGATTACAACAGCCTTCTCATCCTCAATTTTTCCATGCAGTCGTCGCCACCATAGAGCCTCTTGCACCGCAGCTGACAACCACATGTATTCGGCCTCACATGTGGATAAAAAAAAGACATACACCGTCTTAGCCGATTTAGGCTTTACAGACTGAATAAATGACGTGGACAACTTAAGATTAACATTTAACACCCAGTACCGAGATGGGAATCGAACCCATACCATCAGTGGACCAGCGATTACCGTCTTACCACGCTAACCACTCGACCACTGAGACGTACGAACGGACGGATAGAGCGACGGTTTGCTGACACTTGCTGCTCCAGGAAATAGCTCCTCCTTGTGCGGTAAAGACATATCCAGTAATTGATTTGCGATCCTCTTGATCGGCGGCCCAATCAGCATTCGCAAATCCATCGATGTCTGGTTTGTCCGTCTTCGTGTACGTCAATCGCATTTTGTATGTTCCTCGTATATATCGAAACAAGTGTTTCACCGCATCCCAGTGTCGCTCTCCAGGGTTTGAATTGAAACGACTTAAAATGTTGACCGCGTAGCGAATACCTGGTCGAGTTGATTGAGCCAGATACATCAACGAACCTATCGCCTCCTGGTTTGGAACAGATTTCATCCTTTCAGCTTCCTCAGCACTCGTTGCGCAACTTTTACGAGACAACCTCGCCGTCGAGTTCATCGGAGTACTGACCGGCTTGAAATTGGCTATGTTGAAACGATTCAGCAATTTGATTTGTGTTCCGGGTTATTCGGATTCCCAGAAAATGCTTGGCGGGACTCAAACCCTTCATTTCGAGTTCTTGCTTCAGCTTTCTTTTTATCTCCTTTTCCACAGATCACAGTTACTAACGATGAGTAAGTCATCAACGTAAACAGCTACAAATAATCGTTTGTTTCCGGAAACCTTGATGTACACGCACGGATCGTAATCGGCACATTGGAGGCCGAACTTCTTGAAAGCGACATCAAGCTTCTTGTTTCAGACTCTGCTTGACTGTTTGAGTCCATAGAGCGCTTTCTTGAGACGACATACCTTGGATTTGTTGTTCTCGTAGATGAAGGATGGTGGTTTCTCCATATAAATTTCCTCAGTCAAATTTCCTTGAAGGAACACAGTAATGGCATCCGTTCGATCGACCTTCATGTCCCAGCGTGCAGCGAATGCGAAAAGATAACGTAGCGAAACATACCGGACAACTGGAGAGTAGGTTTCCTGGTAATCTACCCCCTTTTGACGTGAATATCCTTTGACGACGGGCCGGGCTTTGTGTCGATCGATTTTGCCAACAACGTTCAGCTTGGTTCGGTACATCCATTTGTATTTGATTGCATTTCGTCCTGCGGGCAGATCACAAAGCTCCCATGTACCGTTCGAGATTTAAGCATCGTCAAGGGGCAAACGCTTCTTGATGTGACAAGGGATCATCCGGCACGAACTGTGAAACATCTAAACCAGTAATTGAACTAAGGGAAAGTAATGAATTATAATTATACTTGCCTTGGGGGAGGCGCCCATGATCGCAGAGCATCAACCGTGTTGGGACCTCATTATCACCTGGTTGTTCATTTGACGAAGGCGAGGGGTGCGCAGCGATGATACGCCTGGATTCCGATCCAGTTTCAATCATCGGCGATGAACCATCAGCGAACTTCGATGAAGGTAGGCCAGTGCAATCGAGCTGATAATTGAGGTATCTCGTAGAAATGAACCGTTCTCTGTTGCTTCGCCTCACCGTGGGAATGACAGGAACCTCACCTTCGATCAAAGTATCGTTTGCTTCGAGAAAACTTGCTTCAGATTCGTTTTTTTCAGCCGTAAATCTGTCGGAAGAACCGTGGAACAAGGTCACACTGTCACATTCGATCAGTATGGATGTGAGGTTCGATTTTTTTTTCTTTTCTTTTTCTGGGATTTTCATTCTGTGCGGATGATTCATTCCTTAACTATGCGAAGTTCGAAATTCCCGAGGCAAGCTGATTTCAGATGGTTGCAGATCCAACGACTTGTTCAAGCTGAATCAAAAGAAGTTGCCTGTCCTGGCGTGTCCAACTCGAGAATCTGTTCGATTGTGGCACAAACGCATGGGGCACATGTGCATCAAGAATCTGAAGCTGCTGAAGGATGGTCTCGCCAATGGTATAAAGTTCAACGGTCAGGAATGCGGAGATTGCAAGGTGTGTGTTGAAGGCAAACTAACTCGATTGCCGTTTAGCCATGTCGGAACGCGAGCTACTGGTATTCTGGATTTGGTCCACTCCGATATATGTGGTCCGATGGAAGAGGATTCGTTGGGAGGTCGGCGTTACCACCTGACGTCCAAGTGAAAACCTATTCCTATCAGTTGATTGGCGGTGGTAATCATCCGATTACCTTCTCGTTGTGCTCATGCTGTTTTACTACTTGCTGCAACTTCTTGCAGAAAGACTTCCTGATTATCGTTACTTTATTTTTTTATTTATTTATTTTTTTATTTTTTCCTCGGACAGGGAAAGCCCGCTGGAGTTAAGCTTCTCTCAAGCCTCTTCTCCAACAGGCACAAAACCCTGTCAAAACAATTTTAACAATTCGTTTACAATATTAGGTATTCCAAAATATGTATGAGCACTCCAGTAAGCGAGATAATGCTCTGTGAAGGAGTGCTTGGCACTTTTCATTTGCTATTTCACAATTTTATACAATATAATAGGGTGTTACACTTGTATTATACATATTCGTAGCTTTTTGTGGCTGCTGCGGTGGTGCGTTTCTGATGGGAGGTGGCGGGTGGCGGGTGGCGGGTGGGTGGCGGTGGTTTGGAGCGGCGTTTGGGCGGCGGTGGGCTAGGTGGAGGGGCGAGAGCGAAAAGATGATATTAATAAGACGTGTGGCACAAATATTTTTTTAGCGGAGGAAGCGGTTTATGTTCTACTTGCAGATCGATAACAGTTGCGCTTTGAATCGCGAGGGCGTTGAAGACCGTTTCAGGGTCTCTGGCAGGTTGTTGTAGAGTTTACTGGCAAAGTAGCTGGGTTTCTTTTTCCCATATTCCGTCCTTACACGGGATAGGCGGAGATGATTTGCGTTTCTGGACAAGTGGTGCGACGCCATTCTCTCGAGGCGCAAATTGTGGTGGGATTCTCTGCTTGTCAGGAGTTTGTGGGTGAACATTAACGTTTGGAATTCCTGGGCACCTCGTATTGGAAGTACCGAGTTGTTCATGCCATATAACAACTCAGAAGGATATAAATAAGGCAACTTGAAGATAGTCTTGAGGACACGGTTTTGCATGGTTTGCAGTTCCCTGAGGCGGCTTTTACATGCTTTGATGAAGTTATCGCTCAGCTTCTGAGACGTGCAGACGTCTTTTTATTTCGAGTGCGCTTATCACAAGTGAAGCATCTACCGTTGGAAATTGTATTTCTCAGTTCCGTGCCGCGGCGCGTTTTGAAGTTTTCCGCGATGAGGCGGGAAAATACTTTCAAGATAGACTGTTCGCAGTTTACCGTCAAGCCGTCGGTCGAAAAACTTTTTGGTTTCTGTCGATCCGTGCTTGGATTGAAGAGAGAAGACATTAAACGACTTCAGTGCCACAGAGGTGGAGCTTGTGCTTTCGTCAAGGTCACTGACTTGGCGATAGCACAAAAAGTCGTAGATGAACATGACGCGAAACATGAAGTGGAGGTTGGGGAGGGGAAGAAGATCAAGCTACGGATCAGCTTGGAAGATGGCAGTGTTGAAGTGCGGGTCCATGATCTTCCTGAAGACGTGCCCGAAGAAAAAATCGTCAGTTTCCTAAACGAGTCCGGTGAAGTGTTTTCGATCCGTGAAGTGATGTGGGGCGGAAGCGAAGAAGACGAAGGGATCCCGCTCGGCATATGGTCTGCCCGTATGATAGTGAAGCAGAATATCGATTCGTGGGTGAACATCGACGGAGAGACAGCGTTCGTCACCTACAAGGGACAGCTGCAAACTTGCCGCCACTGTAAGGAGCAAGCACACACTGGCATATCATGTGTCCAGAACAAAAAGCTTCTATTTCAGAAGAGCTACGCAAACGTGGCGAAGCACTCTGGGCAGACTAACAGGTCAACCACCGGTCATCAACCCAGAAAGCCAGCTGGTGCGGGACCAAAAAACACAGTCGGTCAAAAGTGTACCGCTGCACCACCAGTGTTATCGTCGTCGGCGGCTTTTCCTGAACTGACTGCTCCGGGCCACGATGGAACCTCGAGCTCGAGCAACGAACCTGCAGTGGTGGTTGTACCATCACGAACCCAACGAACGCAAATCCCAACGTCGTCGTCGTCAGCGTCGTCGTTAGCCCTACCGCAACTGGTGGTCCCTCTGGTCGATGCTTTCAAGAAGCCAGCGGAGAAATCGGGGCGATCGAAGAGCAAAAGCAGCAATGGCAATGAAACCGACGATTCCACTGCCTCCACGAGTAGCAGAACGAGCCAACGAATAAAAAATAAAAAATCTCGACCAAATCCCACTGGGGACGGCATGGACGCCGAAGAGGAGCTGGCAATTCCATTGTAATGGCTCTCTCGTCGTACAACATCTCGTCGATCAACATCGGCACCATCACGAACCCCACGAAACTGAACGCTCTCCGAACCTTCATCAGCAGCCAAAACCTCGACATAGTGTGTCTGCAAGAAGTGGAAAACGAACAGCTCTCCTTGCCTGGCTTCACCGTTTTTTTCAACGTAGACCACACGAGAAGAGGCACAGCTATCGCACTTAAGCAGCACATCCAGGTCACGCACGTCGAGCGAAGCCTGGACAGCCGTCTGCTTGCGCTGCGAGTGCAAGACACGACAATTTGCAATGTTTACGCTCCCTCGGGCTCCGCACTACGAGCTGCTCGGGAGATTTTCTTCAGGGAAACACTTCCCTACTATCTCCGTCACCGCACTTCGCACGTCATCCTGACCGGCGACTTCAATTGTGTGCTTCGAGCATGCGATTCAAGCAGCCCAAACACCAGTCCCGCTCTCAAAACAGCCATCCAACAACTGCAGCTGCATGACGTATGGGAAAAATTATGTCCACGCGATAGTGGTTTCACATACGTCTGCCGCAACTCCCAATCACGTCTCGATCGCATGTACGTCAGCAGCGGTTTGCGCGATCACCTGAGAGCAGCACACACCCACGTTTGCTCATTCACCGACCACAAAGCACTGACACTCCGCCTTTGCCTCCCACATCTGGGACAAGAGCAGGGCCGAGGTTTTTGGTCCCTCCGTCCACATCTCCTGACCAACGAAAACGTTGCGGAATTCCAGCAACAGTGGCAATACTGGACCCGACAGCGTAGAAATTTTGGCTCTTGGATCGAATGGTGGATTTCTTTTGCAAAGCCGAAAATCAAACGATTTTTTAAGTGGAAATCTCGTGTGTTCTACGAAGAATTTCACGACGAACATCAGCGCCTCTACAGCGAGCTGCGTGTCGCCTACGATGGGTACTACCAGCACCCAGAAATGTTGGCTACCATCAACCGCCTGAAAGGAGAAATGCTCGCCCTACAACGGAGGTTTTCTCACACGTTCATGCGAATCAATGAAATGCATGTGGCGGGAGAACCCATCTCTGTATTCCAGTTGGGGGAAAGGCGAAGAAAAAAGACCGTCATCACACAGCTGCGGACGGAGCAGGACGAAACAATAGCAGAGCCGCATGCGATCGAGGCGCACATGATCGATTACTTCTCGACTCTCTATGCAGAAGAGGAAGCAGCAGAGGACGAAAACAGCTTTGCCTGCGAAAATGTCGTCCCACCTAACGACCCATCGAACGAAGCCTGCACGAGAGAAATCACGACGGCCGAAATCTGGTCGGCAATATCATCAAGTGCTCCACGTAAATCCCCCGGCTGCGATGGTATTCCAAGAGAGTTTTACCACCGCATGTTCGATGTCATCCACCGTGAACTGAATCTGCTGCTTAATGAGGCGCTCAGAGGAAATCTTCCCTCTGCATTCGTCGAAGGGATCATCGTGCTGGTCAAGAAGAGAGGTGGAGATAACACGGCGCGATCGTACCGTCCGATCTCGCTTCTCAACAGCGACTACAAACAAGCTCTTCTCACGCATCCTCAAGTCCAGGCTGGAGAGCGTGATGAAAGAGCACCGCATTCTGAGTGACGGGCAGAAATGCTCCAACTCAGAGCAAAATATTTTTCAAGCCACTCTCGCTCTGAAGGACCGAATCGCCAGCCTCCGCCACCACCGTCGCGCCGGGAAGCTGATCAGCTTCGATCTCGATCATGCTTTCGATCGGGTCCGGCACTCTTTCCTCTTCGGGACCATGCGGTCGCTCGGCACCAACGAGGACCTCATCGCTCTTCTCTCGCTCATTGCCAGCCGGTCCACCAGCGATGCCACACATACCGATTTTCCGGTATTCATACCGATTTTTGAGCAAAATTTTGACCAAGAATCGGTATATACCGATTACCGATTTTTGGCAAAACATACCGATTTCATACCGATTTTAAAGATTTTAACTTCCACTTCCACATTTCCACTCAATTCAAGCTATCCTCGTAAAGGTCCCGTAGAAAGAAGACAAAGTGCGGTAGCTGGCGTGGCGTAAGTTGATCTGTACAACTTTTAAAGTATCCTGGAAAGATCTCCTTGGCTTACTCTCATAATTCGTATAGTTGTTCGCGCTGTTTTGTTCCTATGTTCTGTCAAATGATGCACTATTTTAGTGCTCAATCTCAAAGCTAATGGACTCAGCTCAAGGACGATATTTGACCTTCTGCGTCTGCCAGCAGAAGGTAGAAGTTTCTAAAGATCATTGACAATGCTCTTGTCTCCTGAGATGCTAACTGGTCAAGAGAAAATATACACCGTTGGAATATAATTCTTGTTCAATTTGTCGCCAGATGTGGTAAGTCAAGATTTGAAGTACAATCAGATACACGATTTGTCATATCATCGGTATAGTCTTCAATCCTTCTCCATCTTGTTAGCCAAATAATTGATATCACATGTACCTAACTGCAGAGATCGCCAGGCCACGCCAGGCAAAATGGGTATTTTCAGTTTTGGAAAAACTATGTGTTTTTCAAACATTTTTTTTAGGAACACCTTCTTTTAGAACACGTTTCTCATTTATTTTCGCATAAAATTCTTGGGTTTTCATATGAATAATATGTGATTTTTCAAAAAATTAAATTAATTTTCCATTGCCTGAAAAAAATTGAAACAACAACTCTCTCAACTTTCTGCAATCATTTCTTTTTTTCATCGCTAGAATTCATATCTAATACTAAAGGCTTTGAAAGCTGAAATGGCCAGTTTGACAAAAAAACCATCAACCAACCGAAGAACATCAACTTGGGCCCATATTTACCTCGAACATCAAAAAGCCATTGTATTTGTAAGTGGTTACTAAATTAAAATTTCCTTTAGGTTGACCTGGTTCTATTTCCTTCTCGAATTTATCAAATTAACATCCCACTTTAGCTAAACATCAATTAAAGAATCAAGTTTTTTTTTCATGAATATGCCTAAACCACGTGTAACCTGAATGTGATCGCCATGCCCTTATTTTTCTTATCAAACAGTAACTTTTAAATTAGATTTCCATTCAATTATAGTACTGGAAAGGAATACTAATTTTGGATTCTCTGCTGAATTTTTATTTGTCATTTTTACTTTTCGTCAGCAAAAGCAGATAGTTTAAAAAAAAAAAATGTTTAAGTCGTAACAAACATAAAGTTCTGTTAAAATTTCAAAACCGCATTTTTATGTAAACTTGCGTTACCTACACAGCAAATTTTTTTTTGCTGGTTTTTGTCCCGCTAACTTTCCAGCAAAATTTTCAGCAATTTAAATTGCTGGAAAGAACAGCAAACGTTGATGCTGGTTTCCAGCAATTTAAATTGCTGGAAAATCAGCAATCCAGATTGCTGGAAACCAGCTATTTCTTTCAAAACAACCGGCTGTATTTAGTATCAAATTTATATTTCATTAAAAATTAAATATTGAATACTGACTGTGCATATAATGGGCAATAAGAAACAATTACTTTCTTCCATTTTTCAATAATGTTTGTATTTATTTCCAAAAACTTTTTCTAAAAATTTTACAACACCGGCTCTAGAGTGGCAGCTTTGTGCCAAAGTGTTGATCATTCGCCACCTGAAAAAAGAATTCTGATTAGTATCTTTTATGAAATATCTACATGTTAAATAAAAACTCACTCTTGATTTGATGTCTGGTTGCTAGAATATAGAGGAAAATAAAAATAATTATATTAATCTAACCAAAATTCGTAAAATAGACCTTGCATCAGCATACGAAAACAAACAGACTTCAATTTGACAACTCGATTGCTGATTTCCCAGCAAACTAGATCAATTGCTGGAAAGTCCAGCAATTTGGAAACCGATTGCTGATTTTTCAGCAAAAATGACAAGAACACAACCGAATGCTGAAAAATCCAGCAATTCGAAAATCGATTGCTGGTTTCCAGCAAAATTTTGGATTGCTGAACGTTTCCAGCAATTTTTTTTGCTGGAAATCGAGGCAAAAATTTACAGTGTATAGAACCAAGATAAAAAAAACGAATAATATATGCTTGAACACACTTAGTCAGCTAGTTTAATACTCAAATTAACATTCTTAAGAGTTCTCAGACTTGCTTTTTATTGCAAGCTTCCATTTATATTAAAAATACGTTAGGAAGTTGAAAATGTAAGGATTTTTGAATATCCACCTCAAATACCGATTTCCATACCGATTTTTAGGATTTCCATACCGATAAAAGATTTTTTTGGGTTCCAAAATACCGATAAAAGTGTGGCATCACTGCGGTCCACCTCGCGGCTACTAATAAACGGTCGTCTTTCTCGGCCGTTCGAGATCCAACGATCGGTCCGGCAAGGGGACCCGTTGTCCATGCACCTTTTCGTGCTGTACCTACATCCTCTCGTGTACAGACTGGAACGCGTGTGCGCCAATGATCTGCTGGTAGCGTATGCGGACGACATCAGTGCGATTGTCACTTGTACGAGGCAAATTAATGAAATGAATGGGCTGTTTCTTCGCTTCGAGAGGGCTGCCGGAGCAAAATTGAATGTGCTGAAGACGGTTGCCATCGACGTTGGGTTTTGCGAAGGCGGCACTATCAACACCCAGTGGCTGCAAACAGTCGACACAGTCAAAATTCTGGGTGTTGTGTTCGCAAACTCAATACGTCTTATGACAACACTAAATTGGAATGCGCAAGTGGGGAAATTCTCGCAGCTTATGTGGCTGCAGTCTCTTCGAACGTTGACGCTGCATCAACGGGTTACCATGCTAAATACCTTCGCCACATCAAGGATTTGGTATCTCGCATTAGACTGAGTCGATTTGGGGTCATTTTGGAATTTCTCAAACCCTGGGGTCTAAAAAGCTTCGTCTTGGTCTAAAACTCATCCATGATTTTTTGCAAAAATTTTAAGTAACGTCTACATGAGTAAATTTCAACTTTTAGGTTTGTATGGGAAAATTGAATATTTTGTACTGAAAAATCAACATCATTTTTGTTTCGTCTGTGGAACCGAGCCAGCTGATGGTTTTTGTGCCAATTTATAAAATTCCTAGAGCAAATTTTCCGCTGAACAACTTTGTCGAAGAACGTAACTTCATATCTTATTAGAAAAAAAAGTTATTACCTGTTAACAGGGGTATGTCTTTTCGCATTGATTAACAATAAATTCAATTGACATCACTGCTTGAGCCACGCGAAGTGTTGCATGCAAAGAAGTCACGCAATACCTCGCTAGGCACTCTGCAGTGATGTCAATTGAATTTATTGTTAATCAATGCGAAAAGACATACCCCTGTTAAACAGGTAATAACTTTTTTTCCTAATGAAATATGAAGTTACGTTCTTGGACAAAGTTGTTCAGCGGAAAATTTGCTTTAGGAATTTTATAAATTGGCACAAAAACCATCAGCTGGCTCGGTTCCACAGACGAAACAAAAATGATGTTGATTTTTCAGTACAAAATATTCAATTTTCCCATACAAACCTAAAAGTTGAAATTTACTCATGTAGACGTTACTTAAAAATTTTGCAAAAAATCATGGATGAGTTTTAGACCAAGACGAAGCTTTTTAGACCCCAGGGTTTGAGAAATTCCAAAATGACCCCAAATCGACTCAGTCTAATCTCGCATCCATTCTACCCCCGTTCTGCGTACACACGGCACAAATCACCTCGACGATGGGAACGTTCCTTTGGAGAGGGATGGTTGCCCGCGTTCCAATGATGCAGCTTGCTCGCAGCAGGGAAAACGGAGGACTGAAGCTGCAACTACCGGCGCTAAAATGTAAGTCGCTCGCAATTTCTCGTCATCTAAAAGAGATCGTCTCCCTTCCTTTTTATAACTCCTTTCTTGTCCAAGCAAATTCCCGCCCAGCAATTTCAATAGATCTTCCCGACCTAAAACTTATCCTTTCAAACATATCCCAAATACCTCACCAAATCCAACAAAACCCCTCCGCCGATCAAATCCACCAGCATTTCGTACTGCAAACCGAACTGCCAAGGGTGGAACGAAACAGCCCAGCGAACGACTGGCCACGTGCGTGGCGTAATATTGCATCGAGGCGGCTGACGTCGGCGCAAAAATCTGAACTCTACCTTTTCGTGAACGAGAAGACACCTCATCGGAAACTGCTTTTCGTGATGCGGCGAGCTAACGACGAAAATTGCACATTTTGTGATAATGGCGAAACGGAATCTCTAACCCACAAGTTCTGCACATGTACTCGAGTCGGACCGGCTTGGACGGTTCTTCAGCAGAGAATAGCAGTCATCTTGAAGGATGGAGGCGGCTCGTTTTCGAAGACCTGTTGAGACCTGTTTTAGCAGGAATAAACGAAAGGCGTAGAATGGAAATTCTTAAATTGTTTATAAAATATATCTGCTTCGTTGATAAATGTAACGGTAGAATCGATATAGCTGAACTAAATTTCCATCTAGATATTGACGAGTGATAGAATGAGAAGAGACAAATTTTGTAAGATAAATTGACAAATAAAACTTAATTTTTACATAAAAAAAAAAAAAAAAATAGGTTGAGTGAAAGCAGGTTACAATCGAAGTATTGCTGAAGGACTTGCAGGTCATTACCGATCCATTCCACAATCTGGAGGGGGTTGGAGTGACTATATGATATTATGGTGTCATCTGCAAAGAGCCGAACTTTGCCATGTATGTTCAGTTGTGGAAGATCGTTGATAAAAACTAGAAACATCAGCGGACCTAGGTTACTCCCTTGTGGTACTCCCGTTGTAATGAATTTTTTGCTAATTGAGTGTCCTTTCAGAGACACGAATTGTTGTCGATCTGTTATGTAGCTCTCAATTAACCGATGAGGCTGACCTCGTATGCCATACCAATCCAATTTTTGCAACAGCAAGGCGTGGTCTATTGTGTCGAATGCTTTCCTTAGGTCCAAAAACAGGGCACCGGCGTAGTTACGATTGTCCAGGTCGTCATATACATCTTCCAGGAGTTCAGTAGTTGCTGTTAATGTACTGCATCCTTTTCGGAATCCATACTGGCGCGGGCTTATAAGGTCGTATCTCGATAAGTACTCACTTATCCTGGTGACGAGAAGTTTTTCCAGGATTTTGTTCAATACTGAGAGCGTTGAGATTGGACGGTAGTTTGAAACGTCTGAGCTGTCTCCGGACTTGAAAATAGGAGTTACTCGGGCTAGTTTCAATGCGTCGGGATAAACTCCGGTTCCGACTATTTCATTAAAGATATCTGTCAGGATATCGGAGAGCGCCAAGTGATGTGTTTTTAGTGTGTCCACGGTAATATTGTCAGCACCAGGAGATTTGTTGGAATCTAAGTTGCTGATTTCTAACAGTACCTCTGAGACGGTTGCCGGTCTCAAAAACAAGGAAGGCGATGGTTGCGAACGAAGTGAATTGTACTGTTGAATGTCTCGATTGCTTGCGATGTTAGCAGCCAATTGGGGACCAATATTGCAGAAGTAGTCGTTGATGCTGTTTGAAACTTGTGCTGGATCCACCTGAACTTCATTTCCAATCTTGAGCGTAATATTATCATGCGATTTGGACTTGCGGCCGAGGGCTTCGTTCAAGAATTTCCAGGATTGCTTTGGCGATGCTGTTTGCAGAAGTCGAAGAAAGTATGACCGTTTACAATGACTTTTTAGCTTTGCCAGTCTTGCGGAGATGTCTTTTAGAAGATGCTTAGAGTGTTCATCCGCAGGGTGACGCTTGCAATGCTTCCAAATCTTGTCTTTCGTTGACATTAGTTTCCAGACGTCGAATGTCATCCACGGGCAGTTCCTCTTCACCTTTGCTCTTATTGTTATTGTTTTTGTGGCACGATTTCGGATCTCGTTGTATTTGTCGGCTATGAGTTTGATCTTTTCGTTAGCGCATGTTGTCGACGGAATGTTCTGCAACGCTTCTGCGAATTCTGCGTTTAGTTGGTGGTGGTTGACGATGTTCTTACTTAAGAATTGGACATCTTTGTTGGTACTGCTCGACAGCGTGGTGACAATCATGTTGTGGTCGCTTATATCCGTGCAGATTGTCTCATTCATTGTTGAAGCGATGATGCTCTGTGAACATACAACATGGTCGAGTATATTCCCACTGGCTGGCCGCGTGACCTCGTTGTTGACAACAAACAAGTTGCGTGATTCCAAAATCCTGAGATACTCGCCGACTATGTTGCTCGACAGGTTAACTGGTACGTTTGTATCACCCAGGAGGATTGAGTTAGGGTGCTTACTATTACGGGACAACTTGCTTTCAAGCTTCTCGACAAAGTTGGCAAAGCGGAATGCAGGAGGACGGTAAACAGCATGTAGAGATAATGGCCCGTTACCCAAGCGAAGACGAAGTCGTATGTAGTGAAATCCATCATCTTCTTCTATTTCCTCAGTATCAACGTTCAGGTCACTACGTGCATATACGGCTAGTCCCCCATGCGATGTTTCACGGCAGGAAAATATTCCATTGAATCCGTTTAGAGTGAACATTTGTGAATCTCCAGATTTAATCCATGTTTCGCTCACCACAATTATGTCAATGTTACTCGAACAGCGATCTACAAAATCTTTGAGTGTATCAAACTTTTCAGGATTGTTCATCCCGCGAATATTCCATTGTAATAATTTTAAACCGTGACTGTATGTTAAATTATATTTATTTACTAAAAAATCATCTACACATTCATACATAAAGTTTTTATTAATGTTATCGTTTGGAGCCATTGTGATAGAAAAAAAAGCTGTTTACTATGACAATATTAATCTTTAACGACGCTTATTAGGAGGCTCGAGGACAGGTGACGACTGTAGCGAAATATCCAAGTTGGAGGTTTCAAGAGACCGTTTGGACTTTGGTGGTTCTAGTTTCCGCAAGTCCTCTCTGGCACGAACAATCTCCACTTTAGAATCAGACCGACGTTTGGTGAGAATAGCTCCATCCCTACCTGGCCAGACAAACTGAAGCCCAAGTTGTTCCTGTGCTCCGCGTACTTCCCGCAGCAGGTCCAATCCTTGTGAGGTCAACTCGTCGCGAATAACTACTCTTCCGGTAGATTTGGCGTAAGAATTTCCAAGTTCTGATGAGTTCAGTGGGCCACGCAGTTTTTTTTGGCGAAAAGTTGTTCCTTCGATGTTTCTTCTTTGAAGACAACTTTGATAGGCGGGTGCTTACCGTCTGGCTTTGTTGGATGAAGCCGTTTTGCTTCGGCAATTGCACCATTTGGAAGGTCACAACCTAGTACTGTGGCTATGTTTGCGACGACGTTTCCTGTGACTTCGTTTTCTAAACAAGGGACACCCAGAATCATAGCATTTTTGCTGAGAGCCTGCCGATTAAGACGATCCACTTCCTTCTCGAGTTTTTTAACATCTCCGCGTAGTTGTGTTTGTTCGTCTTGGACGTCTCTCTGGGCCCATCACCTAATGGTGAAACGCGTGTGGTTTTCGTAAGGGCAAGTAAAAAATGTTCTTGAGAAAACCTGGTTGCTTCGATGGGAAAACTTCTTCATAATGTTTTTTTTAGGACCTTTTCTTATTATTTAGGTCCCTGCAAATATTCTTAAAATATTTTTAAGTGACGTTTTGCTCCCTTATGGAACCAATTTGGAACTCATAGTCATATGAACCATCAATTTTGTGAATGGGACAATTCACCATGATATGTTCTATTTTAAGGAGCATGCTGGCGTATTGAATTCTTTTTCAAAAGGGCTAGGATTCAAATCTCTCAAGAATCATTTACTTTCTGAGTAAGTAGGTAAGGGTACGGACAAATTTTAATAGAATCATTACAACTCAATACTAGAAGTAAAGAAAAACGAATGTGAAGCATTTTTGCTACCAGTTTGACAATTGCGGAAGAGGCCTGAAGTTGGGTATCTATAAATATTTTTAGTGCTGAATTTTGTATCTTGGATAAAATAAAAATTCCGCTATTTTCTTATAAAGATATAAACTTTTTAGGGGAGAGGGGGTCTCAAACATTCATATCTAAGCTTAAGTTAATTTTATTTGAAAAGATCCATTCGCATTAATAACTCCATTCCATATCAATTTGAAGCATTTTTCTAAGAGATGTTAACAAATATGAAGACTTTGAACGGGGGAACAGGTTATTTTTTAACGGTATCATAAACTAATTCTACATGAGATTCAATGTTCAAAGGTAATCACATGAGAAACACACATACCTTCTTGAAACATTTAATTATTAAAACACGGGATAATGGACATAATTATTGACAAAACAGGTCTTTTTATTTCGGATTTGGAAGACTCAGTTAGTTAGGACAAAAATGGCCACAGGTTACCAAACACTATGGGAACGTCAGTTAGGGAACATTTCTCTATATTAGTGTTGTTGATACCATTCACTCTATTGTATGGAACAATAATCGGGGAAAGCATCAAGCAGGGAGGAGCAGAAAAGTCACAAATGAAGATGAGATCGGTTGGTTTTGTTTTGGTAAAAAATGTTTTTATCATCTATTTCCTTTTTATCATGTTTCACTAGTTATGAATATCGATATATAATGTACATTCTAGCTAGATGGGTTTTTTTACTGGTTGTTTCCGCATTCCCTAACACTTTGCCTTGCTCGAGTATAATTGATCTAAAATAATAAAAAAACTAAAGTTGTTTCACTCCGATTTTTTCTCGTTTTTTTTTTAAATGCTTTTGGATTGCGTGATTTATGATGACTTGTTCTCTCAAAGTTTTTTCTCAGCGCTTCTATTGTTTTTTTTTATATCGAGAGAGCTTTTTATGCTGGACCAAAATTTCTCTTTTCCTATTTTTTGTAACTTTGAATAACCAAGTCTCAAACCTAAAAGCAATTAAGGCAAAACTTTTATGTTTTCTATGGACCTTAACCATTTGGTAAATCGAACGATGGACATTTGTTGTAAAACATTTCGAACAAGCTATTCTTGTTCCGTATTTAGTGTGTCCATGAAAATTTGTCATTCTGAAAATATGTGAAACTCTATAAATTCCGAACTGTGGAACTAAAAACGGAAGCTTTAATAACAATTTTGTTGGTCTAAAACAATCGAATGATATGATCGCAAATATGCATCTAACTCCTGACAGTTTCGTTGCCACTTTTAAGAACTTTCTTCCTTCTATTACCTATTCCATTTCAGTCGACTTTCCAACACCAGGCATTCCAAGCATTTTCTCTAAAACAACACTAAGACATGCGAATAGATGCACTGGCACTGCGATTGTAAAACGTTAACAACTTAAAGTTGAAAGATTTTACCAACAACACTATCTTAATAATAAAGGAAAAGAACTTCGCGTCTCCATTGTCACAAAATATGACTTCATTTTAAATTTTCAAAAAAAAACGGAACCTTTCATTACGATCACACTTATTTCCTTCTTCGGTTTGATTTATGCTTGAGTAATTTGATGTCCTTAGCCACGCGTTATTCTACGTTTTATATATTTATCATTTTATTGATGTCTTGTTACAGTTTTTGTTATTGACAATTAATTTCTGTTCAGCAGTCGGAAGCAACATTTGGTTTCGATTCGGTTAATGTGTAATATGTTTTCTGCTCTCATCTCGCTCTTCTGTCTTATTGTTGGGAGGCATATTCGATATATTGTATCATATTACTTGAAACATCTACAAAAATGACATGTACAGTGAGACATTGAAAAGTTTTTCCTTAGCAAATATGATCATTGCGGTAGATTTCTTGCTTAATATACCTTCATTTCGTTACAAAAGAATAAAACAATTTAAAACCGTTAACTAAACTTTTGACCTACTTAAACTTTTAAAACCTTTTCTTTTTTTGAATAACCCTTTTGATCGAACAACTTTTCCTAGAGGATATTGATTCATCATCACTCTGTGCACATTCACTCATCGCTCACATCCCATTACAATACAAATCAATGAACTTGCTATTTCACTGGAATCAAGCACCGCGTGATCGGGATCAATCGTCGAAATTTATCTTATGAACAATAACGACGAATTGGAGCCCGATTGCGGGTGACGTTGATGGCAGCAAATGTTCAAACATTCATTAAACCTATATCATAATATCACAGCTCTGGCGGCGTCGTGGTCTCTTAAATAGTAAATTTTAAAAACTGTTAAACTAACGGTGCACAAAAACACGCAAAGGTATCGGTGTTATTGTTGAGCTTTCAAATTGAAGGTAGATGGTTTTGTTCAACTGATTCGATATTTATGTGTGGCATAAAATGTTGATGAAAATGTTCTGAAGAAACTTGAACATGTAACTTTTTGTTGAAGTTGTCAAACGTGCTACTTTTTCGTTTAAAAACCAACATCATTTATTTTTGCCTTCTTAAAAATTTAAACAAACAACAAATTATTGTTCCAATTTTTTCAACAAAGCAACAAATCATCTTTGGATTTTAATAATGTCCAATGAAATCAAATATGGTTAAAAGATGCAGCGTTAAAGTTTTTCGTTTGATTTTTTTTGATAGGCTGTCAAAGCAAGAAAAATTTAGGGAAATAAAAAAATGTTCAAATTTCCTACTTCAGACCTTCTCCGAACTCTGTCTAGAAATTACTACGCAACCGGAAAATAAATAATCGATTTCTCCGGTGTGGAAGCACACCCGGTTCATCAAGCAAAATGCAAATTAAATTTCGTCTGAATGTTGGGCTGGTTACTGCAACTGACATGATAAAAATCAATTATGAACCCCACCTTCTGCTCTTTCCCTTTCTCCAGGGACGGTCAGCTGCAGCAGCCTCCCAGAAGAAAAAATATCACAATGGCAATGTATCGAAACAAACAAAGAAAAAAAAATACACCACACATCGCGGTGCAGCCCTTCACCTTCAGCCAATATGAACATGCCGAATTGCAAAAGCAAACAAATTGCAATACGAATCCGGGGTATTAATACGTTACACAAAACCCGGTTAATTAGTATTTCCAATTATAACGCCCGTCGGGGCAAGAAAGCCACCCATCGGGATTATTCCGGTTGCGGATCTGTATGGTTGAATATTGGTCGGGGTTCACGTGCAAATTTGAATTCGGTTTGCATTCTAAAACAGTTCATCTGAATCAGTTGGGTAAGAACAACGCATCCCCTTATCAAAAGCTTCTTCAACAATAACGTCCCTTTTGCTGAGACTTATATCGTAACTCAGATGAGGATACTATTAATGTGATTCCCTATTTGAACGCAAAACGCATTTTGAGACGATTGTTTTTTATAAGTTAACAAAATATAAACGAATGAACTGTGTACAATGTTGTTGATCTTTTTACATAGAGAACATTAACGCTAATCGATAATGATCAAAGTTTTTTTTCTTTTTTAATGATATAAGGATGAAAAATGTTGTTTTTCTTGATTTTTTAGTATTTTGATTTTCTTCCGACGAAAGTCAGCCTAGCAATTTACCGTTTATCGTCAAACACTCGAATGAATGGATGAATGAGGACATTGTTATGCACTGTTTAGTGTCGAGAAAACACAAACACAGTTCGGTTGCAATTACACGCACGCTCGCACTTTTTGCTTTTGATTCAAATCAATTGGTTTTGCTTTGTAGACAGTAAACATACGAATTTTAGTTTTTTTTCTGAGATTCATCCACAAGCAGTGCAACCCTCACAACTCTCACTAGCGATCGGACTATTCTATAAAGAAAACAGAGCGCGCACAGAAAAACAGAAACATGGTGGATTAGTTTTCTGGAAGTTTGCATAAATGGTTACATGAGTAATAGCAATAGTAGTTATTATAACATAGCGTTAGAGGCGCGATCATCCGTCATTCGAAATCGGTGAGAGTTTTGAAAAACTAACTTGTAGCGGAATTAATTTTTCAAACACGACAACGCTAACTAACTTTTCGCGAGGGCCTTCTTTTTCCGCTGGACCAGGATGTCGTGAAATGGGTTGTGGCTGATGGACTGATTGAGACACTTGATCCACTCCTGCTGCTCTTCTTCACTGGCAGCGGACATCCGGTACACGGTGTGTTTGCCTTCGACCACCTTGCCTTCGGAATCCGTTTTGCAGGCCTTGATGATGTCGGCTCCGCCGCTGGCGTGCAGCTCGAAGCAGAACTGCTTGCTGCGGTCCTGGACTTCTCGTACCTGGAAAGGTAAAAAAAACGGTTAGAATATTTTGTTTAAGTACATACATATGTTATGATAAGAGAGAGAGCAATCAGAGAACTGAAGTAGACCTTCTGAAAATAATGTTTTTCTAAAATCTGTCCATAATGCGAACGAAACACCCCACGCATACAAGGCTCGGGAGTCACCCATACGATAAGACAAAGTTCAACGTAGAAAAGTAATATATGTTACTTGATGAAATCATGAAACTAATTGCACATGTAGAAGTTGCCGGCATAGGAATTTTTCATTGCCTCGGGTGGTCTCTGGAGCCACCACAAAGATTCGATTGTCTTGATACCAGACTTGCTTAACTAGTGGTCATTCTTTTATATAACTTTCGTTTTTATTCCCACGATCAAAATTCATTGCACCCATTTTTGAACCGATTTTTTGTTTTCTTTGGCCGGATTGTTTTCACCATCACCATGGTCCGGGCTTTAGAAACGACCATCCAGAGTTTACAAGTACCTACTGGAAAACAAATCAAAGCATGTTGAGCATTTAAAATTCATGGATCTGTAGCATTATCTGGAAAAACTTAAACGCAAATACAACATACGAAACTTTTTAATAATTGAAACTTAACCCTTCATTTCATGATTTTTTATTTTTCCTTAAAAATCATTTTTAACAGTTGGAAATGATGAGTACATCAAGAAAAAAATTAAAATAAAATACGATTTTTCACTTTTCCATACATTAATTATTGCAAATTTGTTACTTTATGAAACGAAGGGTTAAGTTTTTAGTTTTGTACATTTCAATTTCATTATTCAATGTATAACTTTTGAGTAATTGTTGATCATCCATGAGTTCAATTCTACCATCCAATTATGAGAAAACTGCAACCGTTTAATAGGTACTGCGAATTTAAACAAATGATTTCTAAGGATTTTATGATTTAATGACTTTGAGTTTGACAGCACATACATCAAATGATGATACACATCAAGGAGAAAGTGTGCAAAATTTGGTTGATTTTTATCCAATGGTGAAAAAGTTATGCCCTGTTGAATGTGTCTAAATAATTTCGTGTTCGCCCTTTATGTACCGTGAACGGCCCTTATTCTGCGCAGTTTACGAATTTTGAAATGTTTTAAGTTAAAATGAGGGGCAAAATAAAGTGTCCAATTTATTTTTTTTCGATTTCTTTTATTTTTCTGGTTAAAATTCAACGAAAACACATCGTAATCATTTTTCAAATATTGTTTATTATGTTCTTTTCAATTTTTGTTAATGTTGCGAGGTTAAAAAAAAAAGTTTTTCTGATAGAAAAACAGTTAATATTCCAAAAAAACAGGGGCAAAATAAAGTGTCCAGATCGGTACAGCTTCAAATTGATTCAAACTGAAGGCAAACAAGAACGATTTAATAATGGGTATGGCCTCCTTCGGCCTTCAACACCTCCTTCAAGTGCTTCGGTATACTTTCAACAAGATTGTGCAAGTGTTGTGGGTCGAGTTCCTCCCACGCATGCTCCATGGCATCAAAATAAGTATTTTTAATTTGTCACACCAGTCTTATCAATCAGAGCATCGAGGGTGGCCCACAGATTTTCGATGGGGCTCAGATCAGGACTTTGTGGGGGCCATTCAAGGGGTTTGATGCGGCAGGAACGGGAAAATGACTTCATCAGATTGGCCGTATGCTTCGAATCATTATTCTGCTGTAAAACGAAGCGATCTTCGAGGCCCGTCTTGATGAGGGATACCTCGAGGTTTTACCGCAGGATATTGGAATATGACTCAGCTGTCATGATTCCGTCAATTTTTACCAAATTGCCCACCCCACCCCAAGAAAAGCACTCCCACAGCATCACGTTACCTCCTCCGTGCTGGACTGATCCTTGGATATGGCGATCTTGGAGCTCCTCACCCGACTTGCGCCACATATGATCCCGCTTCTCCCGGTTGAATAGCTCGAATTTGGATTCGTCGGCCCACAACAATGTTTTCCAGTACTCGAACCGTTTATCGGCGTGTTCCTTGACGAACTTGAGTCGCTTAGCCTTGTTCACCTGGCTGATGAGAGGCTTTCTCACTACGATCTCTCTATGGTACTCCTTTGCATGGATGCGGCGACGGACAGTACAACGCAATACCGAAAATTGGAGCTCTTCCTGTACCTGCCGGATCGTTATTATTGCGTTTTTCTTCACTTCAAGAATGATTTTCTTGTCCGTTCTGGCATCTGTCTTGGGCTTCAGTCCTCTTCCTGGGCGATCCATCTCCGATCCGAACGTTTTCATCTTCTTCATGATTTTTGATACCGCTGTCTTGCTGATTTCGTAGTGCTTGGCCACTTCCCGGTGCGTTTGACCGTTATTCACATCACGAACAACCAGTTTCCGGATGGACAACGAAATGGAACCAGAAATTTTTCGTCCTCCATATTTTACAACATATTCGAATATAGACACCTGTTTGAATGCTCCAGAGCCAAGCCAGTTGCTTATGAAACGTCAAAATACACAAAACAAACAAATTCGAGGAGCCTCGCGATAGAAACTTATCGAAATTATATTGATTTTTGAGTTGGACACTTTATTTTGCCCATTTTTTTGGAATATTAATTGTTTTTTTTTCTATCAGAAAAACTTTTTTTTTACCATCGCAACATGAACAAAAATTAAAAAGAACATAATAAAACATATTTTACAGTTTGGCCAACTACCGAACTCAACGGATAAAAATAATGAGAGGTCAATTTGGGAGCAAAAATGTGGACATTGTTCCCCCTGCTGGGGATTCTGTGGCCCGCCGGAACTGCTTCCTGAATAATTTTTTTCTCAGCGACCCACCACACTCCCCCACACCAAATAGTGGCTAGATTTGAGCCCCCTGGTAATGGACGCAAACTGTTCTTAGCATGCCTGGCAGCAAAACAAGGAAAAACTAAATACTTGAATACTTAAAAACGCGAGAAAATTTTACTAATGCTGAAAACTTTCAAAATGTTTATTAAATGCGAGGAAATTTAATGAGGGAATATAACAATATTTGTTCAAAATGTATCTCAGTGGAAGAATATTCCTTTTAAGAGATCCATTATCTTATGAAGAAACTAAAATTTAAAAGAATTATTGTTATATAAAAAAGAAGCTAGGAATACGGCTAAAACTATATAATTTAAACTCAATTTATTACTAAGAAAAATTGTAAAAAGGACTGACGGTTTAGGTAAAGGTTGCCAAAAATTTTCCAACACGTATAGGGCCGGACAAATTTGGGCTATTTAATCGGAAAACCTGGCAAACTCCGAGCATTTGATTTCAAAATTGTCATAAAATTCAGGCAATTTTTTTTTCAAAACCCAGCAATTACTCAACAAAATTCAAGAAAAAACTTTGAAATCAATTTTTTTTTGTCAAAACTCATCATTTCATCGTATTTTAGGCTTCCAAAAAAAATCTTAAAACAATTACAACACAATTTGTTTTTTTTGTTAGATTTTGGCATACAAAGTGAAAAAATCCGAGCTTTTTTCAATGAAATCCAGACAACCAGGCCAGACCGGGCTTTTCCCAAATTGTGTACTAAATATCCTGGCAAACCCGGATAATACCGGGCAACCTTTGAGGCTATCTTTGTAGTACTGCATAAATTTGATCTTAAAAATATTTCTGTTCGAACTGTTTTTAATTTCTTCCGGATGAAGCCTGTTGAATTTTGTTGGACCAATGAAGAAAATTTGGCATAATCCAAAACTATAGTTCAATTTGTATTGCGCATCAAATGGTGACATTGACGAGCATTGTAATATCGCAAACCCGAATTGTATCTTAAGTTTTGATTATTGTTTGAAGAGTGTAAGTTATCAAAAACATAGGTTGTGGTTTGTAGATCACTAAGTATGAAGATAGGTTATATATTGTGAGAACGATTAGAATAAATTAAATAGGTTGGGTAGAGAAAAGCAAAATTGAATATGGTTCTCAACAACGATTTTGAAGGGTTTGTAGACGAGAAACAGGGTACAATGACGCTCTGCCCCAGTTATTAAATGGTATAAATGGGAGTGTAAAAAGCAAAATAAAATTTAAGTAAAATATTACTTGGAACAAACGCTTTCACCCTCCTAAAAACTCCGCTCAGCGATGATATTTTTTGTAGTTGATCAATGTGGCAGAACCATGATAGATTTATTTATTTTATTTACATAGTATTCCGTCTCACGACATAGCTTGACGAACATAATTCCTAAAATTCACTCGGTTCATAGCAACCGTTCTCCAATTTCTCGGGCACCCCACGTTCGCCAGATCACGCTCCACTTGGTCTAACCACCTCGCTCGTTGCGCCCCCGCTCGTCTTGTTCCTACCGGATTCGTAGCGAACACCTGTTTTGCAGGACAGTCGTCCGGCATTCTCGCAACATGTCCAGCCCAGCGTATCCGGCCAGCTTTCACCACCTTCTGGATACTGGGTTCGCCATAGAGTCGCGCGAGCTCGTGGTTCATCCTTCGCCTCCACACTCCGTTCTCCTGTACGCCGCCAAAGATGGTTCTTAACACTCGTCGCTCGAATACTCCGAGTGTACGCAGGTCCTCCTCGAGCAATATCCATGTCTCGTGCCCGTAGAGAACAACCGGTCTAATAAGCGTCATATACAGGTTACACTTCGTACGAGGGCAAAGTCTTCTCGACCGCAGTTGCTTGTGGAGTCCATAGTAGGCACGACTTCCGCTGATAATTCGCCTCCGGATCTCACGGCTGGTGTCATTGTCTGCGGTCACCAGTGAGCCGAGATAGACAGTCTTCGACTATCTCCAGCTCGTCGCCGTCGATCATGACCTTGTTATTACTGGACAAGCGGGTTCGGTCGGTCTCGGATCCGCAGGCCAGCATGTACTTCGTCTTGGACGTATTAATCATCAACCCAATCCTTCCTGCTTCGCGTTTCAGTTTGCGGTAGATCTCCTCCACCGCCGCAGATGATCTGCCGACTATATCAATGTCATCGGCAAAGCAGATAAGTTGACTGGATCTGTTGAAAATCGTGCCCCGCATTTCGCCCACCGCTCGTCGAATAACACCTTCTAGCGCCACGTTGAACATCATGCAGGATAGACCATCACCTTGTCGAAGCCCCCTGCGCGATTCGAATGAACTCGACAATTCACCCGAAATCCGCACACAGCACTGCGTTCCATCCATCGTCGCCTTGATCAGTCTGATTAGCTTCCCGGAAAAGCCGTTCTCGTCCATGATTTTCCATAGCTCGTTACGGTCGATCGTGTCGTATGCGGCTTTGAAGTCGATGAATAGATGATGCGTAGGGACTTGGTGTTCACGGCATTTTTGGAGGATTTGCCGTAATGTGAATATCTGGTCCGTCGTAGACCGTCCCTCCATGAAGCCGGCCTGATGACTTCCCACGAATCTGTTTGCTTGTGGCGTGAGGCGGCGGAGTAGGATTCGGGACAACACTTTGTAGGCGGCATTGAGGACAGTGATCGCTCGGTAGTTCTCACAGTCCAATTTGTCGATGATAGAGTTTTGTCTAGAACTTGAGTGGCCAAGATTTTCACAAAAATTGCCTTATTAAGGGGGGAGTAGGGTCTAACGGGTAAAAAAAACACCATTTTCACGAATTATTTTTCGATCAAACAAATGTATTCAAATTTTTTGCATTATACAAAGCATTGTTAAAAGAACAATTAGTAATTTTTTCGTAGAAAAATATTGAAAACTAGCTGACCCGATAAACTTCGTTTTACCTTCTTATGTAATCGTAATAAATGTTTGATTTCATCTACACGTCCTTAACTTCATCGTGCTCGCGAATCGATTCCTATGGAAATCGTAACAAATAAAGTTGAATTTGTATTGGGACCACCTTCCATAAAAAGTGAGATTCTTGAAACTATTATTCAAACAATCTCTGACCCAAAAAACCCTCGGATACCAAATTTCACTTCATTCCGACCGACCATTCATACGTGATGTTATTACAAAGAAAACGCCTCCATTTTTATATATAAGATTGAGCCGGTGACGGAGCACTTTCGAGGATGCCTTTTAGAAAACAGGATTTGCGGTGGACACTGTATCTCAGCACAGAATCGTCTGTAGTCAAAAAATCAGAGCAAAATATTTTTAATAGATGTTTTTCTGGACCCCAACGATTTTATTTAACTAAAAAAAATTTTGAATTTTTGTTGCTGTTTGAAGTAAAGACTACGATTTTTCACGAAAAAATCCGTCATTTTTTATCTGTAAAATCTCCCCAAAGTAAAAAAAAAGAAAATCGTTGGGATTTGGTATTTTATATGTAGAAAATATGTTCCAAATGTGAAAAAAAATCGGTGAAGTAGTTTTCAAATGACGATGTCCACGGACTTCAAAAATGTGCTTTCGAGAAAAATGCGTTTGAAGTTTCTGCTCTCTCTCTCTTGCAGTATTAGATAAGAGGAGATAAAGGCCTATAATTTCTACAGTTTTGCTTCGATTGACTTGAAAATTTGACACAACATTCTTGAAATGTTTTCCAATAAAAAAATAAAAAAATCGATTTTTTGAAAGTGTTAGACCCTACTCTCCCCTTAAGCTAGCGTACAGCAAAAACTGAATTTCATTATAAAAAATTCGCATTGTAGACCCGCCTGTGGGCTCTTTATATACATTGAATGAGAAATTGTTTGCATATATTCAGGAGTTTTTAGGGTTCAAAAACCTTATGGCCCGCGAGCCGAATTAATTTTAACTAACACAGACCCTAGCACTAATGCAAAAGTTTTTTTTTCTTTCGATGCACATAAAAAGTCCACCGGCGGATCCATGATACCAAATTTGGATGAAAATATTCAGTTTCTGCTTTCCGCTACCTTGAAAAAGGCAATTTTAGCAATTTTGGTGAAAATCTTGACCACCCATGGTCTTGAATTATTCCTAGATACATGAAGTTGGTAACCTTCTTCATAGCTATATTGGGTAGTTTGAAATCGCTTAAGTTCGATTTTTTTCCTGGGAGAGTGAAAAATCATGTACTTCGTTTTAGCAAGATTGAAGGTCAGAAAGTTGGTTGAAAAATATTCAAAAAAGAGTTTTAAATCTTCTCCCATGTAGGTTATAATAGCATAAGGGCAGTTTTCAGGATAAAATTAGGCTGTATCATCAGCAAATAACCGAGGTATACCACGCAGCGGTAATTTGCTGAGCTCATTGATGTATAGTAAAAACAGTAAAGGTCCTATATTCCTGCCTTGTGGGACACCAACTTCCAAACTTTCTAGAGAGCTCTATGCCTCATCTAAGATGACAAATTGTTTCCTGTTAGCCAAGTAGCTGCGTTTAAAATCTGACCTCTTATGCCATAACACTCCAATTATTTCAGTAATGTACCATGATTAAGAGTGTCGAAGGCCTTTTTAAGGTTTCACCCACGATTTTTTGGCAACTATTTTTTAAATTACAGAATCCAGCAATTCGCATATGGCTGTAAGCAAACTTGATCTAGATTTGAACCCATATTGAAGATTGTAGAAAACGTTATTTTCGTTTGGAAAGTTGTTTATTATTTTAAGAGAAGAAATCACCTAGATTTGTTTATTGAAATTAATTTGCGGCTTTATCGGTGAGGATTAAAGTGTTGAAAATGAAAGACGGATAGAAGATCAGAAGAAAATTCTAAGGTAGTGAAAGAGCGAAGAGCATTTGAAATAGAAGCTTGACCACATACTAAATTCTTTGTCCCGCATCAATTAACTGTATTGTCTTTTCACCACCTTAGAATTTTCTTCTGATCTTCTATCCGTCTTTCATTTTCAACTCTTTAATCCTCACCGATAAAGCCGCAAGTTGTTTATTAAGATTATTAAAAGCTCTTCTAAAACCTTACTAAAAATGCTTAAAGTTGGTATGGGACTGTTGTTATTTACACCGATTGTATCTTCAGACTTAAATATTGGAATAACTCTAGCTGTCTTGAGACATTCAGGGTAGAATCCTGTCTCTAAAATCTTGTTGAAGCATTCCGAGCGATTTTTTTTTCAAAATGTAAACTATGAATATAATGTTTAAGCACCTGTGATGAAATATTGTCAAGGCCACTACTTTTCTTGCTGTTCAACGATTTGATGACGCAGGCCGCAAAAACAAAGAGTAGAAATCTGGATATTTTACCTGTAGCACAGAGAACAGACATACAAGCTAGTCCACGAAAGTTGTGTAAAAATCTCAACACCCTATTTGAAACAATTTTTGTCTTTTGGCTGGGCCACCAGATGTCTCCAAACACACCAAAGAGAACTGTCAAAACAAAGCTGACTAAGTTTCAGTCAGTTTTCTATAGGTCGAATATGCTGCTTAGCATGCTTCAAGAAAATCGCTGTTGAAGTTTCATTCGAAACTTGATGAACGAACGTTCATCATGTTGCATGAAAAAAATAATCATAAAAGTTAGATATTATCTTTTTCCTTCAAATTTGTTTGAAATACACAGTTTTAACAGCTGGATGCTAAAGTGATATGTGAAAGTAACCCGCTTTGAGATGCGTAGAAGAAATACTGCTGGGTAAGACTGATCGTCAAGAATGTTCTTGTATTTGACTGGACATAGGTGATGAATTTTCTTAAATAAATTACTGTTCAAGAAGTGCGAAAACTTAAACCGAAGCTGTTAGTTATCTTAACTGTCATAGTAGTGCAAAAATAAAGAAAGTGAAATTTCGCTCAGTTAAAAGTAACTCTGATTTCATTTATTTAGCAATAAATTGAAGCCGTCCATTTTACTGAGACATTCATTTTTTGTGAGTTCATATACGATTACGCCTTTTTGAAAACCGGGCACTTTAAAGTTGATTTGTAACTTTTGAACGGCGCAATAGATGGCACTGTTTGTAGTCAATTTCTAACGTATTTTTTGGATGATAGCATTTGAAATTTTACACACTTTTTTGACGATTTTTTGTTCGAGCTTGTACGTCTGTTCTCTGTGCCTGTAGGTGTTAAAACTTGAGTCTACGGTGACGATGTTTGCGCGAGATTTTCCGATATTGGTGAAAAAATTGTTAAAGGTATGACTTCATGTTGGTTTTCTAGAAATGAGTTTCCAGATCTTAGTAAGTTAATTTCAGATTTGTGATTCTTCCGAGATAATACTCGGAAGTTGACATTTTTTCATAATTTTGAATCTGCCGTGTTGCTAAGAATATTTTCGTAGCAGGTTCATTTACATTTTCTTTTGCATAAATCTACTTTTTTGGAAATGTGATTTAGCATTTCTCTTAAATGCAGTTTTCTGGATGTTTTTTACTCTTTTAAGATAATTTTGTTTTATTCCGATAAGGGTCCAAAGATCAAAACTTATCCACGGACAATTATTTCCTTTAATTTTTTTTTTGATTTTATTGAATTTCTCGGGATCAATACGACCAATTTCAAAATAAATGGCACGAAATTTAAGATAAACACTAATTGAAGAGATTCTGTTTGTTTGCATATGAAAATGCGCTGAGTTCGGGACTGCGCAGAATAAGGACCGGTTAACGACCAACACTTCTAAAATCGAGTTTATTCATAAATTTAGAAGTCGTTGGAACAAGATGCTAAGGAAAACTTCTTTAACCCCCAAAATTACAGATATAACAGATAATGCCTAAGTATTCTGTAAAAAATTATTTTCATAATGCGTCGGTAGCACCATCTATGATATTCCGTTATTGAGTCAGAAGCATTTGTTGTGGAGTATAACATTTTTCGAAGTTCGTGCCTCGAATTATTTTACGAGTGTTATTACTAGGTAACCATTACCTCCAAAGCATGATTTTTTTGCGAAATATATAAACGATGTTGTCGACCCATGATCATTCTTAATTGGAGAAATTAAGGAAATTTTTACAAAGGTTTTTGAAAATTTTTGATTTTTAAAATCCGCAATATTGAACAGTAAAAATATTTAAACAAAACTTATTTACATTACATACATTACATTACATATTTACAACAAAACAATCACGCTTAATCAATTCGATTGCTTCTAGTAATAGCCGCCTTACTGTAGTAGGTACTTACCGCGATGTTTTCGAGTGGAATAATTCCCCTCGGTTCCTTATCGGTTGTGTACTCAAAGTAGTACAAACAGTTGTCATTCAGAATGAACCATCTTCGCTTCCACGATTTGTACCTGTGTAGAGATGTGAAATCGACCGTTAGTAAATCGTTTCCGGCTTTCGATTCTCGAACAATTATCATCAATGTTGTCGGTACAGGATTCAATGCGTGCATTGGTAGGATGTGAATGTGTTTGAGGGATGGGGTTTTGAATGGAGGATTTCAATTGCGAGATTGTGGCTACTTACCGTCCACCTTGCTTCCAGAGCCAGCCTTCCTTGTCCGGATTGAAGAACGTATGCATCAGGTCGTTACCATCGTCCTGTGGTATCTTGAAGGGCTCTGTTCGGATAGATTCATACAGGGACTGTTTGGAAAAAAAGGATGAAAGCGGCATTTAGTTGAATAGTTGAATAAATTTAGGTAAATCACACACTAAATTATACTATATCAATAAAATTCGATGAAATACTGAAAGTTTTCTGTCAATATTTAATCTCAATGGTAGATCGGATTGAATGAGAAAAACAACCGGTGATGGACAACCCCTGGCTCTTCTCATTCGGAAGCTGATGCTGGTCGGGAATTAGCTATATGTACGGCTTACGGGGCGTCTACAAACATATCTATACATACCTCCAGTAATTCTCTCGGTAAATCTCCCCCATTGTTGATGCCTCTATTCATTGAGATAAATTGCTCAACAGTTGGTTTTTCTTTCACCTGAGGAGGAAATCGAATGAGAATGGAGAACAATGAAATACAAAAAAAAACTCTGAAACAATGAATCATTCGTTCTGTGGCATGGAGAAATAAATTACAGATATGGGCTAGTTTCAGCGTGAGGCTCCGAAGGATAAAATCGATCCGAAGTAAGGCTTAAGCCTGAGATGTGGGAATAGATACATGAAATAGCTATATTTCTTTCGATTAGGAGAAATCAGTTCAAATACATTGTTAATTGGGAGACTTGCTTAAACGATTACTAAAATTTAAGTACATATTTTTCAATTAGAGAAAGTTTATATTCAGATTTGGAATTTAGATTCAGATTTTCAATTCAGGTTTTTGAATTTTTATTTTTAGATTTCAAATGAATTAGAGACAGATTTCAGATTCTGATTCAGGGTTACCAGCGAGTTTCCATTTTCAAATTCCTGGTTTTTTCCCGGTTTTCCCGTTTGAGATTTTATGGTTTTCCCTGTTTCAAAATGTGCAAATAAATATGTTTATCAGGTTTTTTGACTGAAAATGATGATATTTTCATGCAGTCTGAATTTTCAGTCCTATCCCAAAAATGCATGTTTTTATTTGACTTTTCAACTTGAAATCCTACCGGTTTAATTGAAAAATGTATACATTTTTTTTTGTTTCGATTATAGTCGTTTTACCATCTTTATGGCATTCGCGACTTTATCAACGTTACAGTTGGCGGATCGTTATTGAAAAACTTATCCGGTACAACTGTGTTCGATGTTTACTCTTGGGCCCGAACTCGCGGACATCGGCTCAGGAGACAACAGACTTGCCAACTGAG
Organism: Uranotaenia lowii; assembly: GCF_029784155.1. Classification (NCBI taxonomy): domain Eukaryota; kingdom Metazoa; phylum Arthropoda; class Insecta; order Diptera; family Culicidae; genus Uranotaenia; species Uranotaenia lowii. The sequence continues at coordinate 218,965,398 of NC_073692.1, read as the reverse complement.
CTATATCACAAGCCACAAAAAAATGTATACGCAGGAATCAGGAGTTTGTTACACTTTCTGCCTTCTGTGCGTTTACTAATGAACCAAATAAAATGGTGGCATCTTTTTTTTTGCTTCCAGTATTTTTCCTGCATAGGAAAATTCCAGATTCTCAAAAATTCAAATTGAAAGTTAAATTAGAAGAAAACATTTCGAAACCAAATAAGATAAGTACTTCGAGGTTATGTCGTTTGTCAGATATTTGACGTTTGATTTTCGAACTTACGTTTGGATAGTTTTTGACGATTTTGAGGGTGTTAGTACATATAACACAAACAAAGAAATTATATTTATTTTTAAATATTTTATCAATCAAATGAAACCTTGAAGTTTGGCTATGATTATTTTTCGAATTTTGATAAAGGTACCGTAAGCTCAATTGAAAATAAGTTAAGTCATGTCCAAAAAATTTTCAGTGTTCATTTTATTAAAAAAAAAGCATTTAAACATAAGATCTCTGTGAAAAAATAGCTCGCATTCGCATGAACAGTCGCCTACATCTTCGGTTGGCGCTACTCATCAACTCTCCGTTTTATGAAGATCTCTGTAAAAATGGCAATTAATAAAATTACTTGACCGAGTTAGGATGAATTACTGAATTCATATCTCTTTTTTAACGTTTTATTAACATTGATTTTTTTACAACATTAATTCGATATTTTTTTTTTCAGACTCTTCAAAATAACTCTCCTAGTTTAAATGTGTTTGATTGATTTCTGCTATTTTTTTTTCAAGTATCGTTTCATCATAACGTGTTTTTCTAAAAAAAAAATGAGCTCCCGATGCAGATTCGAACATCATCAATTATTAATGAATGTATGATAAATAATTTCAGTTATAAGATAAATGTTAAGCTTGAGTAAATCTTAGTTTTCGAGATGTGAGTTCAATCGGAAACTGTCTGATTTCAACGTATGAATCCACATCACTCAGAACTAAAAAGTGGCAGCATTCACTGCAGTGCACAATATGCGTTAGCTAAGAAATAGTTTATGATCGAGAAATTTTTCTACGACGATTCTTTGTTTGACAAATGTATGGGCTGAGTTCAAAAATCTATATTTTTAAATGAAATTCCCGGCTTTTCCAGGCATTTTACTCATTTATCCCGACATTTTCCCGCTCTTGCTTCACAATCCTGAAATAAAGGACTATGGATAGTAAAGCTTTAGAGAAAAAGTTTCGTCATGATGAAATGGTGGAATTTTTGATTGGATAGGTTCATTATATATGGGGAAAAAAACCCAAAAATAATTTTCCCGGTTTTGACATGAAATTCCAGTTTTTTCCCATTCTAAATTCCCAGTTTTTCCCGATTTTCCCAGTTCGCTGGCCACCCTGCAGGTTTCAAATTCGGATTTCTGAATTAGAATTTATACAAAGAATTTCAGATTTGGGAGTCAGATTTCAGATTCAGATTTCAGATCTAGATTGAAACTTTAGATTTTGTATGATCAGATTTAAGATTTCAGCTACCGATATCAAATGAAAATTTCAGAATTCAAATACAGACCCGTTCGTTTTTGGCAACATTTGATTTTGGCAACAACCGATTTTGACCGGTTTTTTGGAACGAAATTATCATTTCGATAGAAAGGACCAATGGAATTTAGACAAACGCCATAAATATTGTTTTACGTTCTTAAATATTGATTAAGTATAAAAACAAAAAAAAAAATAAAGCCCTCAAAAAGACGAAAAACATAGAAATTTCAAAAAACTCAAAACAAATATAAACAAAAGAATAAAAATGATTAAAAAAAAGATGCAAATAATACCGAACATGATAAAAATGACAGACAATATAAACACAATAAAAAAAAGTTCTAAATGTGTCAAAATCATGATAAAAAAAACAAAAAATGACAAAAATTTTCATCGGTTTATTTTCATCAATAGGTAAGAAAAAAGAAAAGTTGATGAAAAAACCGTTCGATTTTGGCAACAACAAAAATTCTCGAGCGTGTTGCCAAAAACGAAAGGGGCCTGTACTGATTTTGGATTCAGATGCAGATTTCAGATTCAGGTTCAGATTCCAAATTTAGATAAGAATTTCTGAAGGAATTCATAATCAGCTTTAAAATTTCTTTCTTTTTGGATGCAGATTCTGATTGATCACATTTTTTTCCCTAGAACATTTTTGCTTAAATTATGCATGTACAAGTGAAAAAATGTATATTTACTAAGTATTAATCATTCTGATTGAAGTTATTTTGCATAAAAGTTATTTAGTTTTAAAAACAGGTTCTAGGAGTTGCCATTAATTTTCATGAAGCTTTAAAAAATATGTCAGTGGCCTCCGGAAAGTTTACCAATGACTGGTGTGCCAACTGCATCGTTGATGAAAATCACAAGTGATACAATGATATAGAAACGACTATAATCGAAACAAAAAAAAAAAAGGATTTTGAATGCTTCATTTAATTAGCAAGCAAATTTTTTCTAACCACGAGCATATAACGATTGTAAGCATGGGTGAAAATGTATCAAATATTCTGAAATAAAAGTAAAATAAGGTTTATTTTCTACTCCAATTAAACTCCATTAAAATTTAAAATTTGAGTTAAAATCTTTGATTTTAAAGAATCTGCAGTTTATTTAAATAATGCTTAATAAAATTTTCAGCAGAAGTTTAAATCTAAAGATGAAAAACAAGTTCAAAATTATCATATATTATTTCATATTTGATAATTTAAATCCTGTGATTTAAGTTTTCAAAATTAAAATCTAGATTTTTCAACAAAAAATTCTTTGAAATGAATCTAGATCTTATAATTTTCACCAGGTTTCTAAACTGATTTTGATTGAATTCGAAATTTTAATTTAATTTAATTTTAAACTCCATCATTTCCTTAAATCCTTAAATCCTTAATAAAATTCTAACAATGCTATTTAAATATTGATTATAAAACTTAAATTTGAGCTAAATCGAATGCCAATCTTGAATTTTTTTTCCAAGTCTTAATTCTGCATTTTGAACCTATATTCAAAACTTTAATCTAAATTCCAGATGAGAAATCCTATGAATTTAAAATCAAAAAGCGAAATTAGTATCAGAATCCTTAACTAGAAATTTCTTATTTGATTCTGAATCTTTGGTTTTCAATATGTTTTTTTTTCAATTAATAATTCGTAATTGAACTTGTAAATTAAAATAAAATTGTGAATGGTGAAATTTTTTCATATTTTTCAATTCTGGATTCAAACATTTTTCTCATGTTTCATGTCCGCATATAAATTGAGGATAAAAATTTCCAATCCAAATCTTTAAAATGGTTTGAATTTTAAATATTGAAACTGATCTAAACTTATAAACAAGAACAATAAACTGGATACTTCATATATATTTTTTCTCAAGTTTTCGGGCTTGGAAAATCCAGGCAATTTTATCTTATAACCTGGAAAATTGTTTATTATTTATCGATATCGATATTTTATCGAAACCCATCAGCCGATTCAGAATCATACTTAAGCTACCAAAAAATTGTTTATTTTGATAGAATTTGTTTAAAATATTATTTGGACGCTAAATATAAATTTAAAGGACTCAACTGAAATTTTCGTGTGATTTTGCAAATAAATAGAGTGAGAAAATCTTGTCAAAATCCGGACAATCTGGTAGACTTAGTCTAATTTTGTAGGGATTCAATATTTGGGACTCAATTACTCAATCAACAAGTGAGAAATTTTTTGAAAAACTGTTGAAGAATTGAGATTTCGAGGTTTCAGAGTTGAGATTGTTACACTATTGTTCATCAAAATTTGATAAGAAATGTCAAATTTTATGTTAAGCGAAAAATTGGCATTTTTGAACCTTCATGGGGGGGGGGGGGGTGTTTGGGTGTTTAACCCCCAAAACCCCCCCGTTCCTACGGCCATGGATTCAGGTTTAAGATTTCAGATTTGGATTTAAGATTTAAACTTCAGTTTCAGATTTAAGATTTAGGAGTTCAAATTTCAGCTTCATATTTCAGGTTAAGATTTAAGACAGCTTTAAAGGCTCAAATTTTTAATTCAAATTTCATAATCATATTAAATATTTAGACTTTTTATTATTAGATTTACATTTGGTTTACATTCAGATTAAGGTTAAAGATTCAAATTTCAGACTTCAAATTCAAATTTCATATTTCGGAATCCAAATCCAATTTCAGTTTGAGTTAAGTTACTAAAGTTTAAGATTTAAGATTTCAGATGCAGTTTACAGACTCAAACTTGAGACCCAGATTTCAGATTCAGATTTAGATTTCTACTTCTGATATCAAGTTACTGTTTCAGATTTAAATTTCAAGTTTAGATTCTAATTTCAGCTCAGCTTTCGGATTTCAGATTTCAAACTTAAAAATTTTGAATTTAGTTTTAAAATTCAGATTTGAGGTTCAGGTTTAAAATTTAGATTTCATCAGATTTAGGTTTAAGATTTCGGGTTCAGATCTCAGATTCAGTTTTTAGCTTCAGATGTCAGAATTCAGATTTCAGACCCAGCTTCGTATTCAGATTTGCATTGAAATTTCAGATTTTGAATACTAATACTACTTTACAGCATTTTTGAACTAAGTAAACTGAAGATGATTTTTAATGTGAAATCGGGCGCTGAATCCGAAATTGAAATTCAAAAAAATATCAGTAGAACAGTTTTTGAGTTATTCTCATAATATTAAATTTTGGAAAAATAAAAAAAAGTACTTGAACTCAGATTCAAATATCCCGGGCTGCTTAACATTGATTTGAAATCTCTTTTCTGCATATTAGAATTGGATAAATTTGCTATCGATCACCTGAACTTCATTTTTAAGTATGATCAAGAGTATTGTTAATATGGGGAGAGTTGGCAACTCTGCTAGTAAGACGTTCTTCGTGATCGGACGTATTCAAAAATCGTATATTTTATCGGATTTGAAAGTTTAGGAAAGATGTTATTGTTTAAATACTGCAGTTAAAGTGGCTTAGAATATATAGTGAATGAAAGTTTTTTTGATAAGTGCAAGTTGAATGAGAAAAATCGATTAAAATGTGACGGTACCGGGGCTTTCGTTGTTTCATTTCCATTCTGTTCCTTGAAGCATGAGAATCGTGTTGCCAAGTTCTACGCGAATTAGATTACACGACGTGTTATGGAAGAGAAAGTTCCGAATACCCCCCAAGAAAGCGTTACGAATGTGTACCGTGGAAAGTGAACCGTAACGCCATCAAAGAAGAAACGTCAACTTCATTGACGGTCGACGGAACAAAAACAATGTCGCGAGAAAATGTTGCTGAATGATTAGAATCATGATTTCACTCGCTGTCTCGAAGACTGATTTCGAGAATATCCGAATTTATTTGCAACAGAATTAAAATAAGTATTGTTGATAAAGCTAAATTTGAGGGACTCTGATAAGGTGAAAGTGAAGAGGTTGTGAAGAAAATGATTGATGGAAATTCATTGGTGTCGTGACTCTTAAAGAATGTATATTTTGAGAGGATTTTTGGTCGCACGAATTTACACATACACATGTAAAAACACCGGCACGCAAGTACACACACTGTAACCAGGAGTGATTAAAGCAATCAACTACCGTATAGTGAGAGCAGCAAACGCTGCACTTTGGTCAAGAGGATTGGACTAATGCTGCTTTTTTCGGATCGGCGGGTCCAGAATTTTCATTAAAATACACAGAATGTGATCCTAAAGAATGTTCATTTGCCATTGAAAATCGTAATGATTTTGAGTGAGGAAGTGGTTTAGAAGAAGAAAGAAAAATCCACAAAATCAGTGATAAATTTGCTCATGGTGCCAATATTACCAACGAAGAAATTTGTGGCAGAGCAATTCCAGTTGTGCAAGAAAAGGCGTTAAACATGAGCAAATCTACTCATTCATGTTTGTGATGCTTTTAAAATCATTAGATTTTTCTTTAAGACACTTCTAGTTTTATGCGTAATAATTATGTTTATTTTAAAATTCTGCTTGAGCTAAATTGACAAAGATAACGGGAATGTCTCAAAATTTAGTACCAAAATTTAGAAGGGACTTACATAGTCCACCTAAGAAGTGTTATTTTTTTTTTTAATTGAATGAGGAAATTGAGGTAAGATGCGGTAAGTTTACAGCGGGGTAGCGTTTAGCTGATAATGTAGAATCCGAAGAGTGTTTCCTGGCGAATGAAACTCTCAACGATCGACAATTTTCAGATAAGTATGGAACCAAACAAATGGTAAGGTTATTGTAATATTATATGGTAATATTTTTTTTCTCAAATTGATCATCTATTATCTATTAAATACGAGTCAATCTTGTATTGGACGGTTCAAGGTACCGATCTAATATAATCAACGATTATATTAAATTTATATCTGGACTTGTCAGAACATACAACATTGAAAGTCTAATCATAATCCAATGTCCCATTTGGCCATTAGGCTGTGATTGGGCGGGGCTTATTGATGAGGAAGATAACCTCGGAATGTGCAGCTAGGTCTCTGTCATTCTGAAATGGGTTATTGGAATCTCAATAGAGCTAACACCTCCAGCACCCGCAATTGAAAAATGTTAATAAAATGGATTAATATTGATTCTATTGCATAACATACCTGCCAGCTCAGGGGGTCGTTGGATGGAACACACACACACACACACACACACATGATCAAGAGTATTGTTAATATTAGTTACTTTATGTTAGAAAAAAAATAGAAAAAACGCATTTTTTAGAGAAAATTTTGTTTCAGCGAAAGTTTTAAACTCGATGGTAACATTCAAAAAATTATTTATTTTGTTCCTCCCGAGCAAAAAACCTTATAATCCTATTCACGTTTAAGACTCCAGCAACCCCTCCCCATGATCAGATCTATCTTAAATTTGGCATGTGACCTTCGGATAAGTTAAGAATAAATTTTGACTTGGAGCGAATGAGATTTATCATGTTTAATTCTTGCTATACTATGATTTGTACCGGTTCGTTAAATTATTCAAAAATGCGAAAATTACTGTTATGGTAAAGTAACCATAACTTCTTAAATTTTTAACCGATTTCGATAAATAATCACTTGAAATCTTCGTTTTGAATTGATATTTAAGGCCAATAGAAAATCAGATTTGTTAATTGTTACTATCGAGTTTTAAACTTTCGCTGAAACAAAATTTTCTCTAAAAAAATGCGTTTTTTTAGAATTTTTTCAATCATAAAGTAACTAATATCAACAATACTCCTGATGAAACGTTAAAAATTAAGTTCAGGTGATCGATAGCTAATTTATTCACCTCTAATATGCAAAAAAGAAATTTTCATATACAAAAAGAGATTTGGGGTTTAAATTTCAGTCAAAAAGTGACCATTAAAAATTCTCTGACACGTGTCAAACTAATTTAGGACGATAGAAAGGAAGCTCAAAGCTAACAATTCTCAGATAAACTAATCAAAACAATAAAGCTTTCTGGGAATAAATTGTACCGCGCTGAGCGCCGAAAAGATGAATCGTTTCTATTTTTCACAGCCTCACGAAAGAAAATGGCTTTATCACCTCAGAAAAAATTGTAGTAAAAAAGAACAACGCTCAGTAACTTACCGATGGATTATGCAACGACGTGTTCAGCATGATGATGGCAAAGCTCAACACGTAGCACGTGTCCGTATTGGTAAAGATATCCGGATTTAGTTGGCAGTAGCGCTGGGCAAAGCACTCCATCATCCGATCGATCTTCTGCGCCTCCCCGGGCAGCCGAAACGACCACAGGAATTGCCTAGATTCGAGATTGAAGAAAGTTAGAAGCTGAAAATTTGCGAAAGAATAAATCACCAAAACTTACCTCAAGGCCTGCACCAGTATCAGGTTGGTGAAATCGTGCAAATCGACGAAAGCCTTCAGCACCTGCTCGTTAAAGTCGTTCTTCTCACCCAGATAGTCACCTGGAAAAATTTTAAACGGAAAGAAAATGGTTAAAAAAAATGATGGTGAGTTAAAGAGTCGTAAACATAATTGATACGATTTTCACACCTTTTCGGGGGTCGACAAATTTATGCGCGAGTGTAATCACGCGTTGAAACGTTTTTAAACCCTTTGTGCTCGTAATTTTTATTTCATTCAAAAACAGAAAAGTAATTCGCAAAAGTCCCACAAAATTCGGGAGCACACTGTGACAGATTTATACGGACACGTGGCATGAATTACGTCTGCCCAATGTGAGTGATGATTCGCAAACAAACAAATAAACAAATGCACCCCACAGAAGAAAAAAAACCACAAAACAAATTGAAAAACATAAAATTATTTCAGAAAAATTGTAATTACTTTTTATCAAGCGAATATTAATTATTGCGTTGTTTGTATTTGTTTGCGTACAGGTTTGTGTACGAGTATAAAATTGGCACGACGCGACGCTCTACTGTGGTCACTGTTAATCACTTCAGGCTCCCGGGAGATACTTGGTATATGAATGTATAGTCGAAAACAGTTTATCATCCCGCCAACTCCTGGTATATCATATCGGGACAAAGTGTGAAACACGCGGGTGACACAATTATGAATTGGTAACTGAACGTGTGGTTATCAATTGTGTACCAGCGTGTGTGGGGGAGTGTGGTTTATGCACCGGGAATAATCATAAAATTGTATAACCCCAAAGTGATAATACTTTCGACCGGGTCGAGGGATTTCAAAATAAGTGCTAAAATACGTGTAGTTATCAACATTATAGACAGCTTAGAGAGCATTATCGTGCTTGAATTTGTTTGTCGCCCGTCAATAGAATCGGATTGATTGAGTACCTCCGTTGTTGTTATTGAGATGAATGAGTTTGGATAAAAGCATCTGAATAAAGTTTATTTGAAGATTCGAAAAGTTGCTTTGGCCGTCTCTCACAGTACACCATATCGCTCTTGGTGTTTATAATCGCAATTTGGGAGTAACACGTTGTGGAAAGTTTACAACTCAATGTTTTGGGAAAACTTATGCCCTCTAAGGTCTTCGGAATTATAGAAACAAGAATTTTGGGATACAGCTACACAATTATGAGCAGTAGATTGAGTCGATTAGGAGTCATTTTTGAATTTCTCAAATCCTGGGGTATAAGAAGGTTAGTTGTAACAATCCCTTATGTTACAGCCCGCTCAGTCACATGGACTCTTCAAAGAACACCCAGGGTCGGCTCACTAGCCCAAGAAAAGACTCAAAGTTAGAGTGCCGGAACCAAATCAATTTATTTTCTGACTTTCTTTTTGGCACTTTCCCTGAATCCCTAACCTGGCCTAAGTTCCCTAACTTTCCAATTACAAATGACCTACGGTTTAGTGTGTGGTGTGTCGTGTGAGGGCCCGTTGATGCGCGCTGCTGCTCGTCCAGTTATCCCGATGCTAGGTCCTGTAGCGCCGCCTGTGGCACCGCGTGAAAGACCGCCATAGCTCTCCAGGGGGAATCGGTACCTCGATGCCAGACTTCAGATTCCGGAAGGATATACGCCCCCTCGGCACCGATCTTTTGGAGGCCTCCTGGATTCGCCGTTGGACTAATGCTCGCCCCTCGACTGCCCCCGATATTGCTTGACGATATCAGGTAACTAGTCGGAACCGTCTACTCCCCTGGACGCGATAGATTTTGGCGCTATCGTGATTCTAGCCCCGGTGCTGACCTGGCTCAAGGAGCGACGCCGCTGAGTATGGCCAGATTATCGGACCTCGTGGAGTCACCTGACGCAGATTCGGCCAATTCCTCAGTTGTTCTTGGCTGAGCCCGATAGATATTGGCGCTATCGTGGCTACAGTCTTCCGTTTCTTCACTCGGATTAACGCAACGGGTAAAGATATCCCGTAATAAACGCGCGAGACACTTTTTATGCGGAATTTACTTTGGTTCACCACAGCTTTCGATTTTGGGTGTTAGCTGTTCTCCGGTCTCAATCCAAGTGGAAGAGGAAGTTGCTGAACGCAATTTTCCCTCCTCCTGGATTTTCCTCCAGACTCGTCTAAATTGCACTGACAAGTGTATTGTGTATTTTATTTAATTGTGCCATTTCTCCTGCTCCGTTTTCAGCTTTTCTTATGAAATTTCACTGTTTTTTTATTTATTTATTTTTAGAATATTTATTATGATTTTAATTTGTTGCTTTGCTAGGTGAAATTTCCTTAAAACTACCCTAAACTTTTGACTAAAATAAACGATTTGGTCAGCTCCTCTGGTTGCACCCTTGCTAGCGTGGCCGTAACATAGTGAACGGTCACATAGTTTTGGTTCGAAACTCATCCATGATTTTTTGCGGAATTTTTAGATTAAATTTACAATTTGAACTTTTAGGTTTGTATGGGGAAATTGAATATTTTCTATTGAAAAATCAATATCATTTTTGTTTCTTCGTGGAACCGAGCCTGCTTATGGTTTTGATGCTAATTTATAAATTCTCTAAAGGAAATTTTCCACCGAACAACTTTGTCCAAGACCGTAACTTCGTATTTTATCGAACAAAAAAGTTATTAGATGTTGAATAAGGACATGTCTTTTGGCATTGAAAAATAATAAATTCAATTGACATCACTGATGGGTGCCTACACTGAACCAAATTGGGCTATAACATGTATAGACTTATTCCAATAATTTTTATGATTTCATTGTCCGATGGATACTAATGGTAAATTCAGTAAAAATATTACAAGATCCAATACTTTCTACAAATCTATCGATATCCGACAGTATCCAGTGAAAGGTACTAGAAAATCAAATGATCCTTATAAGCTTGTAGCGCCTTTTGAAATTATATAGGAAAATCGAGTAGCTTTGTTCGTTTAATTTTCGGTACTTGTTTGGACTTGGAGGAAGTAAATCGAGCTGCCAGTAAAAATAAAACATAGAACACGCAACAAAATAGAACGGCTGATGTGTTTTTGAGCTCATTAGTTTGTACATCAGGTTGGTGCGGAATCAAAAAATCCTTAAGCATCAAAGAATCGAACAACAAGGGATAAAACATTAAACTTCAGAGTGTTTTGAGTTTATAAGCAAATAACTTCTATTTATTTATTTATTTATTTATTTAAAGTCTTTGACCGTGAGGTCATACAGACTTAAAATTTTAAAATAAAAATTTACCTAAAGGGCAAACACAAAATTATTGCGATATATTGAACAGGGCATAACTTTTATACCATTATTGGGTAAAAATCAACCAAAGGACTTCGAGTTTGACAGCATGTAAACAATACACAGCAATGAGAAAGTGTGCAATTCTCATCGTTGTGTATTGTTTACATGCTGTCAATCTCGAAGTCGTGTTTATCGATTCAACGAAAATGGAGGCGAACTAACGCAAGTCGAGAAAACAAATTCTTTCCAAACACCTGGATTTTCCTGACCTGTCGATCCGGCAATTGGGGAAAAATGTTGAACATTCACCATTCAACCACTGATCATACTGACTGGACACTTAGAACAAAAAATTTGATCATTTTCTGGCTAATTTTTTTTTTTGTCAAATTCAGCAGGTTCGCAATACCGACGGCAGGTGGCGAACCTACCATTTTTCCGAATCAAATGCCCTGTAGGAAAAATGTACCTTTTTAGTCCGATTTTATCGTCTGAATTGTCTATTTTTTTCGAAAGTTGGGTGAAACTTTCTAACTGGGATAGCATTTCTTCAAATCGATCGATGCGCACTCTGGAATCGATATTGCGTACTATTGGAAAAATTATCCAAAAAGCGAAATCGAGTGTTCAGTCAGTATGGTCAGTGATTCAACCGTCTCCATTGTTTTGAAGCGGTTGAAGTTGGACCACGGCAAAGAAGATGAAAGAAAACCGGGAACGGAGAACAAAATGACGGAGGGAAATGTGAAACGGATGATTAAAGCAAATCGCAACGTCTCAAGCCGTGATTTGGCTAAAAAGATCGGAATGTCGCAGAGCTACGTCCAGAATGCAAAGAAGGACTACATACAAACAAGGTACAGAACTTCCCAAACCGCGATGAGCGGCCACAATTGACGGCTAAAACTCGGGTACGGAAGCTCTATGAGAAGATGCTGACAAAATATGGCTGCTGTGTTATGGACGACGAAACGTATATAAAAGCCGATTTTAAGCAAATTCTGAGCCTGGAGTTTTTCACCGGCACGAGCAAGTTCAATGTAGACGACAAATTTAGGAAGAAGAAAACGTCGAAGCAGTGCTGCAATTTTCTGAAAGCACAAAATGAGAATGACTTTGAATTTCTATCAGTGTAGAAAGCTCAAGCTGACATGAATGGAGCCGAGACGTCAACAAATTCAAAAGCTTCTTATCGGCTCAGTCATTCTCATGCAAGCTTTGTCGATATAGCTGTTAGTCAGTTGAAAGCTCATTCGTGAACCAGGACAAACTTGTTTCGCTCGGCTGCTATGATAGCGATTTTCCCTCTTTGTATTCGATCAGTGAATACAGCTTTAGCATTCAATCAGTGTCAGCAAAAGTTGCTGATAATTTCGGTAGACATTTGTTTTTGCCTTTTTTGCAATTGGAATTTGAAATGGAAACACGATTTGTAAACCGCTATGACTAAACGATTTTTCAGATGAGGGACGGGTGGCTTCGTAGTTTAGAAATTTCTTACCGATGTAGAATTTACTAAAACTTTCTCAAGAGTGGTATTTTAGCGACAATGACTTGAATGACAAAATATATTGTCTATTTTTATGACGAATTATCTGCACATAGTGTTTGTTACTTACCTTCTTTTAGTTTTTCTAAGATCATCTTTGTGATAAATAAAATGACCACCTCTTGAATTAATCAATTTTATTGCATTCGGATTATTTTACTAGCAAATTCATAAGTATTCCATAATATTAACCTGCAATCGTAATTGGTTTTGATAAGTTTCAGGATAAAAATTTAAAAACAAAATGTTGAGAATTTCTACAAATTTCATTATAAAAAAGTGACATGCATGCAAGTGACCGACTACTCAAACTCAAACTACGCAAATTTTAAAGGTTTTTTTATCATTAATTTCATCGTTGATTGTCGTAAACATAGTTTCTTCCGCAAGCCTAGCGAGTCGATTCGCCCAAGCTTTGTCACCATTCGACTAAACTTAATGATATTGAAATGAAGCTTTCATCACTATCAGCATTGTTTGCCTGAAACTGAAAATGAAGATTTGCTAATCTCATGAACCTGCAAAGAGCCTGAATGTATACTAACAATCGATGTCTCCGATTGGTGAATGAGGGTGCATAGTGCTTTCGGGATTGAGCTTTCTGTTCATTCTCGTATGAATCCAGTTAGAATTGAACTGACCGATACACTGCAATAAATTCAATTGAATATTGAAAGCTGACACTGAAAATTTGCAGCACTGCGTCGAAGTTCGCCTCCAAATATCTCGTTTGGTAGGCCATATCTGCTCTTGCGGACTGAGGAGTGAGCCTTTCGTGACAAAGGGCACAGTAAATGGCGAGATTTATTAATCTGAGTGCCTAGAGAAGCGCCTTTTGCCGTTCTTGCAGCAGCACGACGAAGCTCCGCTGATTTTGCCAGATTTGGGATCATGCCTTTATTCTAAAAGTGTCCTGAAGTAGTATGAGGCCAATTCTGTCCATTTTGTTCCAAAGGACATGAACCCGCCAAACTGTCTGGAGCTGCGCCCGGTGGAGCAGTACTGGGCAATAATGAAGCGGGAGCTTTGGAAGAGCAAGAAGACAGTCAAAGACGAGAAGGTCATGTTAAGAAAATGGAAAAAAAAACTGAGGAACTGGTACCGAATGACACTGTAAAGACTTTGATGGAGGGCATCACGCGAAAATGCGTTCCATTTTACACTCAAGGCTCCATCGATTAACTTTTCTTTTGATTTTTGAAGTAAATAAAAGTAAATATAAATAAATATAAATTTTGGTTTCATTTTAAATATTATAAGAAAATTGGCATGATGTTTTTGATGTTGCAATAATTTCGTGTTCGAACGTTTAAACATCGGATTTGATAAGTTGAAGTCGAAAAGGTGGGAATTCTCGTTGAAAGCATGAGAGCATCGATGTAGTGTATGCGAGCTGGATCGTGCAGATTTAGAGAGTACAGCTATTGCGGGCAATCAATAACGTTTGTTATGATGGCGTACACGAAAATCCGTTGCAAGTACGTCCTCCTTCGGCTAGAAGAAGTCAGTGACGGTAGACCACATCTCTCGGAATAAGGTGATGAACGTTTTCTGGACCCTCTTTATCTTTTCGATGTGAACGGTTTGGTATTGGTGCCCAAACAGGTGCAGCGTATTCCAGTCAGTACACTTCGTACCAACGAGCAGAATACTGTTTTAAGGGCATACAGGTCTTCGAAGCTCAGTGTATTTCGACGAAGAAATCCGAATAAGGCAAACGCTTTTGCTGTGGTTGTCGAGATATGCTATGCGAACGAGAGCTTTTGATTGAAAATAACTCCGAGATCGTTTATCATTGAAACTCTTTCTAAAGTGGAGTTTCTGAGGGAATAGTCCAATGCAATTGATGCTCTAGTCCTGAAAAAAACTAATGCATTTACACTTTCCAACGTTCACTTCAGGGTGGCCAGCGAGTTTCCATTTTCAAATTCCCGGGTTTTTCCCGGTTTTCCCTAGTGAAATTTTATGTTTTTTCCGGTACCTTTTACAAGATTTATCAACCGAACAATTAGATATTTTATGATATTTGTATGTATGTGAAAGTGTGTAAAAACTGAATATTTTCAGTGAATAAATTCTGTAATTCAAAAGTTATTGACAACTGCAAAAATAGCGGTGAGACTTGTTGGATTTCGTACCAATAATAAAGTATTTAAATGAAGAAAGATAAATTTCATTTGTACAACGAAAAATGTCACCTTCGTCTTAGTCTTTGACAACAATCTATTTCAAACTTGGACAACTTTTTTACGGAAACTTATTTATTTTTATAATTTGAATTTTTTGGACGTTATCTTGGTATCTTGAAGCACCGCATCGTATCATTTTAAAACCACATTATGATATCATGTGGTTGACGTTCTGGATTTCAAATTCTCTGGGAGATTTCAAAGTATGTTCAACTAATCAGAATCGAAGCTTACACTTGTCAATAAAACAACTTTAGGGTTCAAAGGTTTCTAAAATCTTTAAAATTATTGTGACTAAAATATATTTCCCGAGGCATTTAAGGTTAGATTTTTTCGGAAAAATAATTGAACATTATTTGAAATGCAAATATTTTGTCATTTTTAAAATGCGGGAGGAATTAATAAAGTTTAAGGTATTTTATTGAAAATCTTTATGAGTTCTTCGAAAAATCGTGTTAGATTAGAAAGAACTGGACGCGAGAATAGAGATTTATAGTCATTATTTCCTCCACAACTCTAAAAGGAATGAAAAGCCCATAATGATGTCTTAAAATGGAAGCTGCAACATCAAAAGGGAAGGAAAATGATACGTTTTCCGAATATTTGATGATACAGGTTTGAAAAGGAACTCATCAATCTCGAAAATCTCCAAATATAAAATTTATAAAGATTGCCATAATGATAAATCAGAATATTCAGATAAATATTCAAACTTATATTGTGCTGTTAATGTATTTTACTTTTCAACTCGGACTTAAAAAGTTGAACTCAAATTCTGAAATACCAACTTTTATTTTAATTATGATCGATAAATGTCGATATAAGTTTTAAAATTGATTATGCCAATTAAAACTTTGAGTTGAAATTTCGAGATTAGAATTCAAGATTTATTTATTGCCGCAGCCCGTGGTATAGAGGATAGCCTTCAAGCCTTCTAATCCAACGGGCATGAGATCGAATCCCGGTCACGGCATACATAGTAAACTTTCTGTGGATTGGTGGTTTTAGCATTTGTAAGATGCTAGCCATCAATTCTCGAAAGATGTACGCCTAGAATTAAGTGAAACAGGAATCTCTTCGAGGAATCATCAAGTTTCATTGAGATCCTGTGTGTGTTTGTGTTCGTTTTAGAAAAGATTAAAACTTAGACATTTAGATTAATAATAATTGCATAAATACCATTTATATGGTTTTGTTTTTTTTTTATTCTGAATGTGGGTTTATGATTTTTGATTGTTATTTGAACAATTATTTCTGAGATCATAGTACTGTGTACTGGATACTAAATTATGGATAAAGAATAATAGTGTCTTAGTTTTGGTTTTATTTCTGCTCTAAAACAAGCATGTTATTTAAATCCAGATAATGAGTGAAAAGTGAGTGAAAGCTCCAATAAATATTTAATTTTTGAAATTCAATTTTGAGTCCAATTTCAAAACTTGAAATCTCAAACTTACAGAACTTTTTTTTTTTGAATTCATCTGCATTTTCAGTCCAGCTTCTGACTGAATGCATGATTCAAGTCTTAGCACAGAGAACTTAATTCGACCGTCTCTGAGTACTGAATTAAATCTCGAAATCTAAATTACAGACCTGAATCATACTGAGCCTGAATTTATAATCAAATTTTTCTAAATCAATTCTGAATTCACAATTTGGATTCTGAAATTAGAATTTCGAACAATTTTGGCATCAACATTCGGTGGAAAAGCGAACATTAAAGAATGGAAACGCGCATAAACTTTTTTCATTTCATATTTTCACCAAACAACTACAATTAACGTCTATGTCAAATTTAAAAAAAAAAAAACTACTCTTGATTAACCCTCCAAAGCTGTTCGGGTCAATATGACCCGAAGCGCACATTTCAAACATCTGTATCATCATTCCAATATACTGAAGAACTGGGAATTTTGACAGACCAAGTATGTTCTACGAAAATAATGATCAAATTAACGAAAAAAAACTAAAATTTGAGTTTTGAAAATCGGTTCGTTAGGAAATGAAATACAGCTGAGCAAAGCCAAAATTGGATGTCGTTTTTTTAAAGTAAGATTTTTTTCTAACGGAACATTTGAGATAGCGGTCGAAACTTTCATTGAACCCCAACATATCTATACATTGTCGGAAAGATGGATTCTTGACGATTTCAAACATCATTGAAACACTGAAATACAGAAATGTTGTCAGAAGTTATGAGTATTTTAAAAATAAAATTGATTTTTCGGACTTTTTACTTTCTGAACCAGTTTATGATAACCTGGTAATACATATCGACTTAGTTTTGAAATGGTGAGTAATTAGAATAAATAACCTACACAATGAATATAATATCATTCAAATCGGGTAACATTTACAGCCAGGAGAACGAAATCAAGCTACAACTAAAATTTCCCCGAATCGTATATTTAGCGAACGGCTTTGGAAGGTTAACTTCAACCTTTTCTACATGTAGGATTTATATAGAAAAAGTGATTTGCACTGCATAAGGTTTTTTTTCCCGGTTTGGATGTCAAATTCCCGGTTATTTCCCGGTTTTCCCGGTGATATTTTCAATTCCCGGTTTTTCCCGGTTTTCCCGGTTCGCTGGCCACCCTGAATATGGCCATATGGCACACCTAACTATGTTTCATGCAAAATAACTAGTGATGTCTAAAATTTGACAAAAATTTCAGCCTTGACGTATGCTTAACATCCGTTTCTACCATTTTCAATTAGATATTATCAGAATATTGCAAGTGTATATGAGATAAAGCTAAAAACATAAATATACGCATTTAGCCCGCCGGTTTCGAAAATCGGCTATTTTGACTACTTTTATTATAAAATTATTTTCACAAAAACTGTTAGAGACTTTATCAGAAAAATTTCTCTAACGTACATAAAACAGATGTCCGCTCATGTACATGTAGTTTTTAGACTCCTATCTGAAATGAGTGCTTTCCTTAATATGCGCATATAACCCGCCTCTCCCCTACATAAATTTCTTTTCTTTCTAAAGCGACGAAAACTACAAAAATTTGGCGCTATTCGATACCATATTCGTATCTATTTGAAGACAGCAAGAGAGCGTAAGACTTTGCCCTCATAGCCTTCAAATCGTTGCCAGCGACAATATTTTCCAGTTCTCTCATTGGCCAATATTACTCAATTTCCATCTGATTTTTAGCCATCTGGAAGCTCTGGTGGTTGCAGAGAGAACATGCCGCGATTTTCTCACTTGAAGTCCACGCGAAAGCAAAATCATTCCAAAATTTACGAACATTGCGAACTTTTTATTATATACGATTTAAACTGACTTCAGGTGACATTTTATACGATCTTTTCCCTATGCAGTGGGAATTGCGATTTGCAATACCATTCTTAACGAATTAAATTATCATTTCTGATACAATATCATGTTTGCTGGGTACTTTTACTCCACCCTACTCTATGTAATTTTTTACAGAAATAAAAAAGTAAAGCCTTCTTTATTTGAATGATTTTTAGGGCAAAACTAAACTGTTTGATCAGTGAGATCTTATACACTTTTGTATTTTTAAGATTGTATCTACAGTGACTGGCACAAATCAAAGTCCACTTTCCTTTTAAATCTTAAATTCCGACTTTTTCAGTTTCTTAGAATTTTTCAGATGATGATCGTTGGTAAATTGGCAATTTCAAGAACATTGTACGATTGAAACTTAAAACTTAAACTTTTTGACTTTGACTTTGATTGCGTGGCAATGGACGTCGAAACCTACGCCAAGGCAGACTTCAGATAGCTTCCTGGACAAAAGTATTATACAGCAACCGGAAGGGAAAAGATGGCGGACTTTTTCAACCATCTTCAACTATCAAAGTTTGCCAATAAATATCTCGTTTGCTGCCTTTCCTGGAGAAACATGAATTGTACGTGCTGTTTTGGCCGGATTTGGCATCCTGCCATTATGGAAAAAGGCCATGGAGTGGTCTTATCCCTGGGGCCAACATTCAGGTTGCACCCCAGGATAAGAACCCTCCAAACACACCAGAACCTCGACCAATATTGGACGATTGTTAGGCAAAACCTTAAGAAGACCCAAAAAACTATAAGCAACGAGAAGCTTCAAAGCAAAGTGGCGTTCTGTGGCGAAGAAAGTGATAATACAAAATCTGATGGCAGGCATCAAATGAAAGGCTCGCCAATTTGCACAAGGTCTTCCAAAATCTTAACTGAGTGTCTTCTTTTATACGTGTCCGTCTTTTATACATATCGAACTTCAAAATGAAAGATATTTTGAATTAAAAAAAAAAAACAAATAACTGATTCACACGAATTTTAATATGCCCACTGTTTGAACCGAACGTCATTTATAAGAAACGTAAGAAAATCAGTGTTTTGATACTGTGTAAGTTTTGTGTTAAAAAAAAAACATTTATTCTAATGGTAAAGTTATAAATTCCTCCTTATTAGAACATTTTTAAAATAAATCTATTATCAATTTTGATTGGCATTCCGATTTTGGACGAGCCGTTAAAAAAAGAAAAATCGCTTTATTTCTATATTTATACTTTTTTTGTAGGTATGACACTTTTCAAACAATACATCATTAGGTAGTAACAGTGATGTCAGTTGAATTGATTGTTTGCGAGTTGAAGCTCAAAATAATGCTAGACTTACCGATTGCAGTTTTGTTGAGTCCTTCTCCTTTGTACAGAAACTGTGCCACATCCTGTGGGTCCATTTTTAGAAGCTGGTTTTCATATAGAAATTCTATGCCTGAAAAAGATATGAAAAGAAAGAAAAATGTTGGTTAGTTTACTGAAGTCTCAATCTATCAAATATGTTGTAGCGTGCTCATTAAAGAACCGATGTGTGCTAGCGCTCTCGGCAGCCGAAGAATAGTTTATTCATTTTCCCTCTGGCCTGAAGGGGTAATAAACCATCTATAAGGGTATATACGGGCGCCAGTATTGGCGAAAAATTGGCCTCAGCCATAACCTCAAACTTTGATGAGCTGACGGCCTCACCAGTGATGCTAGGCGCGTTACAAAAATCAGTATTTTTTTTTAAAACTAATTATAATATTTCTGAATTGATTAAATTTTTTAACAATCAACAGCTAATAGTTTGAATTCATTACGGGGCGTCTCTAATAAAATTGATGAAGATAAGCCATCTTCCGCTAATGAATTTTCAAGGTGAATTTAAAACATCTGAAATATATTTTCATGTACTGCTCGGTAAAGTAAAAAGAGTTGTTTCCAACTTCTAAACGAATGCAAAATCATTCACTGTTACAAAAAAAAAGTAAATTAATAAAAGCCACGTTGATGTTGACTATGAAAATAATAGCCTGCATGCTCTGATTATTTATAACATTTTCACATAATTCGCTACATCGCACACAGGGGTAAACTATGAAAAAGACGATCAAAACTATTTTACGCCGAAACTATGCGTTTTAGACCTATAGTGTCTTCGAGACAAATGAACAGCATTACAAGGGCTAAAAAATTTGTGTTTTGAAAAATAGATTAACCCACCTAGTAGTGAGTTAGAAAAACTAACTTTTTTAATATCCATTTTAGAGCTGTATTGTCTGAGAAAAGTTTTTAGCTTGTACCAATTCTAGCAACTTTGCTACAGAAGTCATAGCTGTAACATTAATAGTTTCAAAGTTATGACAATTTTTAGAAAAATAACACCAATTTTCAGTTTTTTCAACATAACTGTTTTGAGCGTGATTTTTCATATAAAATATGTTCTAGAGAGTTTTGAAAACAAAAAAATTGTACACTTTTGCTGAATATACTGTATAGAAATTTTGAAGTTTAAACGAGATATCTTAAAAATACTTAACAAAAATAGTCATTTTGAACTGGTTATATCTCCTGAGTTCGGACGAGTTCGGTTACATATTTTACAGTTTTGAAATCAAAAAAGTATCGCCTTTCAAACAATATACAACTCAAAGTGGCCAATTTTGATCTTCATTGTGTAAATGTCAATAGAAGTGAGATAAAAATGAAGTTTTGATACTAATTTGAACCCATCTACCATCTCAAGTTCAAGTGGTTCAAGTAGGCCTACTGTTAGGAATCGTACATGTTGCAGCATAATAGTAATAGTTATGCTCAAATTAGTATAAAAACTTCACTTTCGGTTCACTTCTATTGACATTTACACTATGAAGGTCAAAATTGGCCACTTTGAATTGTACATTATTTGAAAGGCGATACTTTTCTGATTTCAAAACTGTAAAATATGTACCCGAACTCGTCCGAACTCAGGAGATATAACCAGTTCAAAATGACTATTTTTGTTAAGTATTTTTTAGATATCTCGTTTAAACTTCAAAATTTCAATACAGTATATTCAGCAAAAGTGTACAATTTTTCTATCTTCAAAACTCTCTAGAACATATTTTATATGAAAAATCACGCGCAAAACAGTTATGTTAAAAAAACTGAAAATTGGTGTTATTTTTCTAAAAATTGTTATAACTTTGAAACTATTAATGTTACAGCTATGACTTCTGTAGCAAAGTTGCTAGAATTGGTACAAGCTAAAAACTTTTCTCAGACAATACAGCTCTAAAATGGATATTAAAAAAGTTAGTTTTTCTAACTCACTACTAGGTGGATTAATCTATTTTTCAAAAAACTAATTTATTAGCCCTTGTCATGGTGGCCATTTGTCTCGAAGACACTATAGGTCTAAAACGCATAGTTTCGGCGTAAAATAGTTTTGATCGCCTTTTTCATAGTTTACCCCTGTGTGCATCGTTTAAGTGTGCGATACAGACAGTTGTTATTCAGTTCAGATAAATGTTGCGTTTAATTTCATATTCTAATAGAAATCTAGGGGAAAGTTGCAAATTCTCAGTACTCATGAAATCGTTTTTCAATAAAAATTCAATTTAAAATATAATCATTTTCCAAATATCAATGCACTTGGCAGCCCTGACCACCCAAAAAAAATCAAAACACGAGCATCTGTGTGTCGCTTTTCCACAGGGCGAATTTGTCGATATTAGTACCGCAAAATCGCGTTTATCGTGCGCCCTTCTTAAAAATTGATTCTGTTCTCCCATGGTTTGAGGTTAGGGCTGAGGCCTCCTGCTAAGGTGGTGTTCGTGTAAAACTGTCAATATATCCTGATAGAAATAATTCAACCACTTGGTAATGTGCGGTCCACGAACCAGCCTAATGTGGCAAAACCGATACAATGGTGAATTGTCCACCGGGCGATGTGCGCCAGATCCATTGAAATTTCTCCCTTTTGCATACTCATGGGGAGCTGATGAGTTGCTCTTAGGCTGGCCGGTCCATGAATCGGGGGACCGACGAAAAGGTAGGTTAGGTTCACTCGTCTGTCAACGTTATTACGTTGGTAATTCATCCTAAAAGGGTTAATTCGATTTTATCGGATGACCACCTCCGATCAATAGGCAAAAGATGCAACAAACAACACAGTATGTAGAGGAGAATGTCGAGCGGAACAGATTCTCTGGGCTACATTGTCGACTATAGACAGGCTAGACTAGTCTGAACGGCTCATTGGATTCACTGGAAAAAACGTCTTCTGTGGTCAGTTGTCTGAATTTGTACAGCCAGCCACTTATTTATAAGAATGTGGTCTCATAAAAATGAACTGTATACTATGCTGTAAATTTTACCAAAAGTTTACGACTTACTCCGATAAAAAGAACCAGCTTTAAAACAGTGTTAAGGATTATTGAAATTTAACAAATTCTAATAAGATTTATTTGATTAACATAGTCATTTACATAGTAGCATTAGATATCAGAAGAAAAAATAGCAAAGAAATAAGGAAGTTAAAACAAAAAAAAAAGTAGATAAGAAATAAGTAACAAAAAAAAGGTATTTAAATTAGGAGTCAGAATGAGTGTAGTGTTTTTCATAAGTTTTAACAAAAAATCTTTTTCATCACGGCCGGAGTTATAAAGAGAGGAGGAGGTGGCCATTTCCCTGGGCCCCCGGCTCAGGAAGCCCACCAAGGGAAAAAATAACAATGTTAAAATGACGCTGCTTAAAGATATAGAAAACCATAAAAGGAAATAAAAAATAAAATAAAGATATAATAGCTCCCCGAGTACGAATTGAATTTTTACTAATACTAATTTACTAAACATTTACGGTGGACGACAAAAACAGATGAAATTTCAATTTGTAAAAAAATCGCTTAACTTTGAAAAATTCCAGAAAATTCAATTTTTGTTGCATAAAAAATCTAAAGACACCAAAATGTCAGAATTAGAAAAATTTAGTAGTCCTATTTTTTTAAAATCTCTACCATCGCTGAAACAGTTTTTACTAGCAATCGAATGAAAAGTAAGTTTTTCAGACCAATTTTTTCAACTTTTTGTGACCCTTTCATAAAAAAAATTTAAAAAAATATTTCTTGGCTTCATGATGTAGACATTGACTTCAGCTTTCATATGCATAAAGCAAATATTTTTTGGACGTGATATATATGAACTACAGCAGTTTTCCTGAGGCATATTTTTTCGGATTTTTTTCTTCATACTTAATAACGAGAAAACTAGTAGCTTTAGCTATATACAATGTTCTAAACATATTTTACTGACATTACAAGGTTTCTATTGATATAAATTTTATATGAAATTCAGAATAATTCAAACGACTTAGATAGATTTTACTTTTGGAGTGTCAGTGACACTCTAAGTCGGAAAAGGAAGTTTTTTTGTCCAGGCCATAAAAAAAGTAAAAATGCAATATTAAAGAACTTTTGAATTTATTTAGAGTCCCCGAAGAAATTTTGGTTTTTTCAAGCTTCTGAAAATAGTTACAAGCCTTCAAACTTGCAATGGTGTCAAAATGACACTCTAATGCGGATGAGGGTTAAAAAAAAATAAAAACTGACAGTTGGATAGAAAATATTATTTCCGTATGCAATCAATAGTCCGAAATGTTTGTGAATTACTTTAAAAAAATTCAGTAATAAGCATTGCTTGATTTCTGAGATTTTGCAGTTTGAATAGCCAAAAATCCGATTTTCTTAGAATAGCTGTATCTTATCCAGGTACCCAATATTGAGCAAATGACATATTTTGTGATAATTGTTTGTTAGTGAAGATGAAAGATTCTATGAAGTCATCAAGCGCTATCCGAAAATTTCAATAGGGGTTGTGATAGAAACGATACATTTTTCAAACTGGTGCGTCTAGCTGACTTATAAACAGGCCTGACTTCATTTCTACGAGGTAAAAAAGATGTCCACCGATAAAATAAACTAAAAACGGTGGTCAAATCGTACGCAAAATATTTGGAACACTAGCGGGGAGATATTTTGAACAATGTTGTGAAGGCATGCATAACTAACTCTTTAGCGGGCACCTGGTAGATTTCCAGCAAGAAACTTTTTGTTGACAAGTCTGGCCTGGATGTTCCACAGATAAACTACACTGAACCCAAATTCACTCTTAAAATACACATGATTTTTCACTTAAAAACAAGGATCCAGTGATTTTCTTCCATTCAAGTGCAACATATCCATTTCACTTGGCAGTCAAGTTTAAATTTCAAGTGAATTCATCCACATTCACTTCAGTCGTCACTTGAATTTGAAGTCAGAAAAAATATTCACTACCCCATCACTTGAATTTCAAGTGAATGACGGGTTGTATGTAATTGTGTTTATTTTCAGAGTTCAAAATGGCAAATTCTAAAGAGCAGCGTTTAAAGCTTATGCTGGATTCGGGTTTTCCCAATTCTTTACTAGGCGATTTTGGCGGTAGTTGTGTTAAACGTGATGTAAGAAAAAGTTTTCAAGTGAAAATTATTTTGCGTGTAGGAAAAAAATTAAAATTTGATGTCTAGTCTAGCTTAGGGTTACCATATTCCGAAATGCTAAAAAAAAGTACAATAAAAAAAATGGAAAGAGTAAAAAAAACGTCATAAAAAACAGAACTATTTAGAGTCATTCAAATACTGCCAATTTATTGGGAGGAATAGGTTATACTAAGCTTTCCAGATTGCCTGCTTTTTCAAGAAAAAAAGGAAAAGATATCGAGAAAAATGCCCGGATTTTTCCAAAGTATAAGCAAAGTCCAAACCAAAACTATATTTTTTACACAATGTTTGATTCTTTGAGCTTGTTACATCGAAATACATTTTTTGGAAATGTAAAATTTGAATTGAACACCGCTGATGCTACTCAATAAAGAATAATTTTTCATGTGTTCATTTTTCACTTTTTCTCTTGAATTTTCATGAGAAAAGCCGGGATTTTTGTCTGATTTGCGATATTGCCCGGTTGTAAGTGAAAATTTCAAACTCCAAATCTCGGATTTTGCCAGATTTTTGGGTAAAAATTCCCGGTTTTTTCGGCTTGAATACGCTCAGAATTTTTTTTTAAAGCTTTGGGATGACTTATATAATAATTATAAATTTTCTCATAATTTTTTTTTCAACTTATAGAATGAGAAAAGTCAGAAACAGAATATTTCTTTTTAGATTATTCAAAGAAAATTAGTATGATGTTATGCTGACAAACCCCAACAAATCCGATAAAATACTTGAATTGAAAAAAAAAGAAAAGAGTATATTGCTTTTGTGTTTTTTGACAACTGTTCGAGGGTTATTGCATACTCAACGGCGCTTGTAGCGCTCATTGTTAATTACGATTCAAATGCCTTCATGAATACGAGATACTTAGGTAAGGTATTGGAAGTTTTTGTGAGTTGTATATTTTCGTATCTCTTGTATAAGATGTGGTTAACGCACTTCATATACTGAAACAAACAAGTTCAAAAAAAGAAAAAGAGTACATGTACTCTTCAAAGAGTACTTATGGTAACTCTAGTCTAGCTGCAAATCAGTCAGTGTTTCATAACGATTGACACGATGAATGGCTCCATATCCAAAGAAGATTGCATCAAAAAGCATCTGTGATAAAGTGATAAAAAATCAAATATGTTGAATTGTTTACTGAAGGAGGACAATGGGCTAAATTTATTATAACATCGACCAAATTAAAAATATTGAGTGATTTTAAATGTCAAGCTTCAGCAAACATAAAAAGTAAATAAAAATAGCCTTGTTTTGGAAAAAAGGGTGGTTAATAGAATACATTATAGATGGCGCACATGATGCCCAAAAATTAAAGTGGAAAAACTCGTTCATTGGACACTATCTCAAAAATCACTTGACAACACGTCACAAAAATTTACACACGTGAACATTACATTACTAGGCAGCTCCACTAAAAATTTCATCAATTTCCATCCAGGCATTCAAAAGTTGTTCATCAAACAAAGTGTTGCATTTTTTAAAACACTCCTTATTCGGTTTAATTCGTTTTGTCATATTCATGTCTGCTTGATGCACAAACCTGATGGCTTATTTTGAATCGGTCTTGTTTTTTTTTTATTCAAATGCAATATTTAGTGTGAAATTCGAATGGAAAAAAGTGTATCTAACAACAAAATTTCCTAATATCCGAGGCAACCTTTCAAGTCAATTAAAACCGTGGAGTAAACATTATATTTAAAGATGCTCAGAATTTCAACACAAAAGTTAGCGAATAATTGCTTTGAGTTCGAAACATGAAACAATAAAAAATGCTCTATCGTTCTGAATCTACTTTTTTTTTTGTTTCGATTATAGTCGTTTTACCATTTTTATGGCATTCGCGACTTTATCAACGTTACAGTTGGCGGATCGTTATTGAAGAACTTATCCGGTACAACTGTGTTCGATGTTTACTCTTGGGCTCGAACTCGCGAACATCGGCTCAGAAGACAACAGACTTGCCAACTGAGCTATATCACAAGCCCATTCTGAATCTACTGGAACGCGAACTGGAATAATCTTCCTACCCATGTTAAATCCCTCAAATCGAAATCAGAGTTCAAGAAGGCTTCACTAGTAAGATTTGCATTGATAAGACAGTAATCGAGTATTTTATAGTTAGATATGAAAGTGCATCAGAAACAAACTATGTGCGAACAAAAATGATACTAAGAAAACCCAATTGTAACAGTTCAAAAAGATTGTATCTTAAGTTACAGGAATAAAATGAATTATTATTATTACTGAATCTTAAAAAATGAAGCAATTTACTTCATTTTTCTAGAAGCGAACATTTAAAAATAATGTTTGAAAACCAAGAACAATAGTAAAAACTCCAGATGTAAAAGAAGATGAAATACTGAATACTTAGATCGAGAGCTTCTTACTGCTTCTCCAAGAACATATTTGAAAGGTATCTCGGGAAACTATTTTTAAATGGTGTGCAAATTTAAATGGTGCGCTAGACCAAGAACCTGCTGTTCCTGCTGTTTTGGAAGGGAACAATTTTCCACCGTTTGGTTCACTCGCTGGAAATTTAAAATAATTCACATGAATTTCAAAACCAAACATCTTTGTTGAAATACTTTCATCCTTTTTGATGATTTCTGAAGGTTTTCATACTTTTCACTTTTAATTGATTGTAAAACCTAAGACAAGGATGATAAAGTATCATATACAAAATTTGAAAAATTTCAACCCATTGTTTATTTTTGATTGCATAATTTAGTGTTTTTGGAGGCACTCATGTATATAAAAATTGGGTCGAAATTAAGTTTTCAACTGAAAATTGAAACGCTTAAAATATTTTTATACATTTAATTTTTTTTTCTGGGCTAATGCCCAGATTATGCACATATTCAAAATATTACATTGCTCAAAGTTCGAAATGAGTAACAAAATTTTCAAGTAAAGCAGGTGCCATCTTTTTTTTTATATATAGCCGGAAAAAATTGAAATCTATCTTTTGTCATTTCGAGTTGAAAAATAACGAGGAAGGGGTGGAGGGGGGGGGGGGTCGTCATGGGGTTTATAATAAAAATGAAATCAAATTTTCAATAAAATGGAAAAAAAATTGAACAAAAGCTGGCTTGCGAAGAAATTTTTAAACAATCTACATTGCACAAAATTAAAAAAAAAAAAAAATCAGAAATATTAAAATCAAAAATTTGAAAAAAAAAAAAAAAGCTTAAACAACAGTTGATATTATTCCCATCTTCCACAGTTTGGCTTTCGCTCTTTCAACTGTTTGAATTTTCGGAGAATGTATCAAACTTTTGTATTAACATGTCTTAAACTTTATTTATTCCTCACTTCGGGATTTTTGGAAAAATCGGAGTGACAAAAAAAAAAGAATTTTATATTTGTTCTGGAATCATAAAACCAAATAAATGTTCATTACTTCAGATTTTCCTGATCAAATTTATGTAAAAGGTTGATTTTTGAATGTAAATAAACCGTTTTGAACATTTATACACTCTACAATCAATAACTATGCTCGTAGAATACAATTTCTGGTCTTGGTACAACCAGTGATGAGAAGTTTAATTAGATTTTTCAAATGAAATAATAATCACGCCGTTTGTGACATTCTTACTCTTTTCTCTCAATTTGTATCACTTTGATTGTTGACATATGGATTTGGATCAACGCTAAAGGTAAAACGAGCGTTTTCACAGTCATTAGTATCATTTTGTCTTTGAAAAAACCATTAAAAAGGTTAAAAAATCTTCAAAAAAATAAAATGTTCTAGACCCCCCATGGATTATTTTAAATTTAGGCTCAAATGAAAGGGGAAAGTCCCAGCTTTCTAATGGTGCAAAAATTAGCGATGCATATTCTCGATAAATAAAATCGTTCCATCACAGACACCGTGGGCGGCTTATAACCGAGTTCTGTCTTGTTGATCAATCCACGTACATTGAATAACACTTTATTTCTACAAATTTTCACTCTTTTCAAATAAATTGAAGAAAATTAGGAACTTAAAAAAAGTAAGTTAAAATAATGGTTGACTTTGGTTTATGCCGACTTTAGTAAACCGTATCTAAAGGTGGCGTTGGGTTTTAGAGGGTAATGTCAAATATTTACTTAATCAAATTTTTCATTAGTGATGTCAGAAAAACTTGAAATGTTGTCTATTTAACTTTAAAAAAAATGGTAAAATTTATTTTTTATAGCGTTGTATCTCTGAGACCTGAATATCTAGACAAAATCTGAATACTTGATTGAATGGAGGGCAACACGTAAACAGTTTCTATTTTCATATAGATTAATTCATTAAGAATTAATCATCGAATAAATACGAATATTGATAATGCTTGAAATGTGTTCATATTTTAAGGAATCACTGCTTGACAAGGACATTTCCTGTTCTTTCACATTTAGATTTGAAATCTCAGTTTTATCCCAGGCTCAATCGAGCTTTTTCGATTCGTTAGGCCTAATTAAACGATTGATACCGATTCCTCTGACCACGCCACAAACCAAAACACCTCTTAGAAGTTCTTACCTTTCTTCGGGTCCATGTTGAACTTTTTCCGCCCGAAGGCCATCTGTTTGTCCTTGTTGGAATGTTTGTTCTCCTCCTTGTTCTCGTGGGCTCGCATCTCCGACTCCACCTCGTTCAGTTCATCGTTAATTTGCTGTAATTATTGGCGCGCCAAGTGCGTTGGGAGGAAGAGAAACAGAAAAAAAAATAATAACAAGTGTGATTAGTGACGGCTTGACTGTAGTTGGGCCACACGTGTGACAGAGCTGTAACATTTAATTGAAATCTGCCTGGAGTCATTCTGGATTGTCCATAGGATAATGTAAGTAAATGGATGGATAATAATGCTAAATGTTTAAGACGTTAACGGTAAATTTACCTTCTTGTGATTTGGTGAGCTGACACTACGTCTGTAGACTAGATTAGATTTGTTTTTGCAATTGTTGCATTTCCTGAGTACTTTGGGTGATGTGCTGCCCGGTTTAATTGGAATGTTCCCACCGCCCGCGTGAGAGTAGTTACGATTAAACAGATCCCCACTTTCGTCGATGAAGTCGAAATTGCTATCATCCAGTATGCTAAATTGTCGCGTGGAGTTGGAAGGTTTGGTGTTTGTGCTCTCTTTGAGGATTTGATCTTCTTTGGTGGTCAGTGAGGTTCCACTATCACTACTACTGCTGGCGCTAATCAATTGAGCGTGTTGGCTGTCCTCTAGCAATTGTCGTAGATCTAGGTTGCTGTTGAGGACTTCACCATTTTCACTAAAAATCAGTCCCACCCGGTAGGTTTTCTGTCGGTTCACAACCGTTGTTTTTGTCACGGTAGTTACCGTAGTCGAGGTATAGAGTTGTTCCTTCCGTTTGGGTCTTCTCCGCAGGCTGCTAGAACTATTGACGGCGGACAGGGCAATTTCCTTGAGGTCACTGGCACTATCACTGATAAGATTGTCTTCCGAGGAGGCACTTGCTAGTGATGGATGATATTTGTTCTCTAACAGACTTCGGGACACTGTAGTGGTGATCGTGGCGGTTGTCGATGAGGTATGACTAGTATTGGAGTTTGATTCGGGCGAATCGGAAGACAACGTTGAAGGCGAAGGAGACACTCGAACCCACTCGCAGGTGCAGATGAACCGCTCCTGAGCTGGAACACTCACAGGATCTTGAGACTGCAGTAGACTACCATTGCCCACATCCGGTGGCAAACTGGTGGGATCTCCAGGGAACAAACCACTTGAGGTTAAGTCAACGCAGCTTTTTTGCTGCAATTTTTCGGCGACCAGCGCCGGTTTTTTAGGCTTCGGTTGCCTTCGAAGTGATGAGAACCAATTTGTTTTCTTCACGTCGGCGGTCGTCGACGAGAAGAACATTTTCGCAGCCTTGTTTTATTCTCGGATTTTAATTATAATTACATCAACTCTGTCCCCGTCCGAGGACAGCAAGGAAAAAAATCTCACTTGGATAACGAGCAACAGTGACAAAAACAGAACAAATGTTTGCTTATTTTGGGATCTTTAAACACATATACACAACGGGGAAAGATCTCTTTTTTTCTCTATCACCATCCCAGTTCTCAACTGTCGATCACATTCCCCACAATACTTTACAATCGACTCTTCACGAGACGTCTCGATTTGCTTGCACTGCTATTTTGGTCGCGCACAAACTTTTATGTCCATGTCCATTTTTTCGATGAGAATCTTCTCCGTCTGAATTCTCGTCTTCACTAGCATTTTCATTCGATGATGTCGAATCGTCACGACTGTTCATTTGTTACGCACTTAATTACTCATTCGGCGAAAGAAAAAATTCAATCCACTTCAAGCGATCCTGAAATGTTACCCAAAAAAACGTTAAACACTCCTCACAACAAAACAAAACATACATATGGTCTCTTGACTTGAAATGCCACTCGTGTGATTTATTATTGTTCGATTGATCCAATTGCCAGCAGCTTTCAATTTGTGTTCTACTAACAGAACTTTTCAGATGCATGGTTAACCTCCAGACGCAATCTCCGCGAAACGCTCCCGCAACAAGCCAACTAATTCGAAACCCAGCCCAACAAACTAGCTACGCGAATGCAGGATAATGGTGAAAGTGTTAATCCGATTGCAATTTGCATTCATATATGCATTTGGTGCATTCGAATCCTGATTAATTTTTCAACATGTTTTAAACCATATTCTCCCCCTTGAACTTTCAATCCAACTTGAGCTTAAAACTCTACGTTCGAGGACTAATTAATCCAAATCAATTATCCATTTTACAAGTTCAAGCACTGTATCCCTTCCCAATAATCAATCTATTTAAAAGTATCCTCGCAAAACCATAAACTGAAACCACCTTCAACCGACCCATGCCATTGGCCGGTATATACAGAACACACAACAAAAAATCAACAGTTGTTCTGTTAGGTGTCGGTCCGAAGTGCCTAACTTATTGAAAGCCACCTACACAAAAACCCGGGAATCGTTTAATCTTTTTAAGCCTCCCCAGTATTCAGTCAGGCATTGAACAGAAAAAAAAATCACCCTTTTAAAAACTACTATATAAGGAGTAACTATGAGAAGGGGCAGTCCGTCTGTCCGTGCGATCGACCACCCGGAAACTACCCCCCATTTAGTTGCTGCCAATAGTTGGAACAGTCCTTCCCCAACGTTGAAGGTATACATTAAAAGTCATTTTGATTAGCGGTTTCTGGTACAAGTTCTTTTTGAGCGGAAATACAATAGCGACAGAATCAAAAGTGGAGGAAGGGATTTGATGAATACACATTTGGTGTCATCGCGCGTCATCATTACTTGCTGAAAGGACACAATCAACTGGAAGCTATTGTGACCAAGGAAAATTTACTGTTAAGTAATGATTCTATTGGTCGATTTGGCGGAAGGTTTGTTCTGAAAGAAGTGGGCAGTCTGAACAAACTGGTTTAGTAAATAAAGTCTTCAAAGAATAGAAAAAAAATACGAAAAATAGAAAAAGGGGAATCCACTGTTACCAACATATGGTAGAAAAATGGCCGTAGAAACAAAGCGGGTTTTGGGGATAAAATACAGCCAAATTTAGATACTCAATCTCAGTGAAAATCATCAATTAAAATAAAAATATTCAGATTAAGAAATATTCTTTTAAAATTACGAGTTAGAAAGGGTCAAAAGAAATGATGATATAATTGCGGAATATTGTCATTTCATAAAACGATGAGTTCTAAGTAGTGCCAATCGAAGTTTCAGGCGACTGTAGTGAAAAATGAAATTAAAAATGCCTCATAAACACTTACATTACAAACCATAAAAGAGTGCGTAAATTTTAGGAGTCTGTTTGGGTTGTTTTTGACTATTTTTAGCTCTAATCTTTATCTGTCAACTGACGTAAACAATGCAGTAGTAGAGTGTATGCTATAACGGCAAGATGTACACGAAGAAGATCATCGCTAGTGTGCTTCTCACCCAAATCTCCCAAGCAAATTTCGGCGGATGTAACATTTCATCTAGCAACTGTTTACCACGTGAAACGTTTTCTCCTTGTTGGACCTTGTCCACGGAAGCTGGTTAGTGGAGAGCCATGGTGTGCGCGTACTATACAAGTGGTAAAATTGATCAAGACAAAAGTGAAGTGGAACCCAGAGAGACCAACCCAAAAGCTGACAAAGGAAGCGAAAGCGAAAGATTGGTCAAAGATGACTTAAAAACATCATCAAAGGCAAGAGCAATGCGCCATTTGATAACAGAACGAATTAAAGCACTGCGACTTGAGCGCTCGAAGCGATTGCTGTCTAAGTTTAAGTAGATCATCGTATTCTCAGACCAGAAACTTTTTCCAATTGATCCGGTGTCCGATGCACGTACGGATCGGTGTATTTCTTCCTTGAAAACTAAAGAAGTTCAGAGAATGTGAAATTCAAGTTTAGCACTAAGCATCTTGCCAAAATTATGGTATTTGGAGAGTTGCTCCGAACGGATTGAATATACCGGATGTTCATAAAAAGCTTGAGTAAAAGTTGATGTTTACAAGGACATTTTAAAGAAACCGATGCTTCCGTGGATTCGGCATACTTCGGTAAACCCGTAGTGTTGGTTTCCAACAAGATGGAGTCCATGCCATACCTCAAACGGACTTAAACAGTCTGGAAGATAATTTGAAGTTTTCCAAAGAATCTTTGGCTTCCGAGCAGTCCGGATTTGAACCTGCTTGACTCTCTGACTCTTCAATATCAGCATGATCAACGTGCACAGCCCTCACCTCGGAAGTACCGGTGACGACAAAGACGAATTCTATGCGCAGCTGGAGCGTGAATACGACCACTGCCCAAAACATGATATCAAGATCGTCATCGGGGATTTTAACGCTCAGGTCGGCCAGGAGGAGGAATTCAAATCGAAAATTGGAAGTTTCAGTGCGCACCAGCTAACCAACGAAAACGGCCTCAGACTAACAGATTTCGCCGCCTCCAAATGAATGGCCGTACGTAGTACCTTTTTCCAGCACTGCCTCCCACACAAGTACACCTGGAGATCGAAACGCAATCACAGATCGACCATGTTTTGATAGACAGCCAGCGCTTCTCGTCGTTGTCAGATCCTGTCGAGGCGCCAACATCGAGTCAGACCACTATCTGGTGATGGTGAAGATGCGCCCAAAACTCTCCGTAGTGAACAACATACGAAACCGACGCCCTCCTGGGTTAAATATTGCACGACTGAAGCAACCTGAGGTCGCAGCAGACTCCGTACAATCGCTCGAGGCAGCGCTGCTGACAGAGGACGAGCTTGAAGAAGCCCCTCTCGAGGGCTGGTTGAGATACCATCAAGACAGCTATCAACAGCGTTGCGGAGAACGTCATCGGGCATGTGTAACGAAATCGATGGAACGACTGGTTCGACGAGCAGTGTAGGAGGATGATGGACAAAGAGAACGTCGTGCGGGCTGCAGAATTGCAAAGAAGCACTCGTCGAAACGTGGAAAATCTCAATGACCTAGAGCAGCTGCATCGTTCCCAGGAAACGCGAAAGTTCTATCAGAAACTAAACGCATCTCGCAAAGGCTTCGAACCGCAAGCCGAAATGTGCCGGGATTTGGACGGGAGCAACCTGACGCAAAATCGTGAGGTGATCAAAAGGTGGAAGCAGCACTTCGATGAGCGGCGCACATGCAGGAGATCAAGACGGTGGGGGAAGGTACATCGCCGGCGTAGCCAACGACGTAGAGAAGCCACTCCCAACGATGAGTGAAGTTGAGGAAGCCATTCACCAGCTGAAAAACAACAAATCGGATGGGAAGGACGGAGCTGAACTCATCAAAATGGGCCCGGACTAGTTGGACGATTGCCTACAACGGTTGATGGTCCGGATCTGGTACATAGAACAGCTACCGGAGGAGTGGAAGGAGGGCGTAATATGCCTCATCTACAAGAGGGGCGACAAATTGAACACTGAGAACTACCGAGCGATCACTGTCCTCAATGCTGCCTACAGAATGTTGTCCCGAATTCTACTCGTGGGAAGTCATCAGACCAGCTTTATGGAAGGACGTAGTGTAGGCAAATCCTCCAAAAATACCGTGAAAACCAAGTTCATACGCACCATCTATTCATGGATTTCAAAGCCGCATACGACACGATCGACTGTGACGAGCTGTGGAATATTATGGACGAGAACGACTTTTCCGGGAAACTAACCAGACTGATCAAGGCGACGATGGCTGGAGGATGAGCTGGAGATAGTCCAAGACTTTGTCTATCTGCTCACTGGCTGACCGCAGACAATGACACCAGTCGTGAGATCCGGCGGCGAACGACCATCCCGGAAGACCTAGCCATCGCACGAAGTATCACCCATGACCTTATTAGCCCGATTGTTCTCTATGGGCACGAGACATGGATATTGCTCGAGAAGGACCTGCGTACATTCGGAGTAATCAAGCGATGAGTGTTAAGAGCCATCTTTGGCGGCATGCAGGAGAAGGGAGTGTGGAGGTAAAGGATGAACCACGAGCTCGCGCGACTCTACGGCGAACCCAGTATCCAGAAGGTAGCGAAGGCTGGACGTATACGCTGGGCAGGACATGTTGCGAGAATACCAGACAACTGTCCTGCTAAATAGGTGTTCGCTGCAAATCCGATAGGCCCCAATAGGTTCGCTGCAAAAATGTAGGCCAAAAATAGATTTTCTGGGACTTTTTCTGAAAAACGGCAGTTTGCTGTAAACCAACTAAGTTCTAGAAAGTCGACTTTTGGCCAATTTTTTTTTTTCAGATAACACTAGTAAGATCTCATGCGTTTCTAAGTCATTTGGCATCAAAATTAAAATTTCAATTTTCCAGATATCATTCATTAGGTCCTCTACTTTGGAATTTTAAAGTCGATTTTTGACAAAAACAATTTTTTCGATTCACGGAAGAAAAAGACGACTGTTGTTCTAACTATTTCAGCTGGTTATACCAATCATCAAAGCAAAGTTGACAAATATAATAAATTCAACTATGCATTACTGGTTCTGTCTAACTAAAAATATGATTGATTCAATTGTAATGGTATAATTGATTCAACTGTAACATTTCTAGTTGACATTTAACATTTAACTATAAATATTATATATTCAACTATAGTGGTATAATTTATTCAGATGATGATGGATTCAACTACAAATATATGATTGATTCTAGGTATTAAATTATAAATATAGTAAATTCAATTATATTTTCATGATTGGTTGTGTGATACTTGAATAAACCTCCGTTCTTGTATATCTCCATGGTTTCCAACATCATTCAGTCTGATTTAACAACAAACAAACTCTAGCGTTCGGAAAAAATGCGCTCGTGCGAAAAGATAAGTTTTGGTTTGATTCATTTTATGCCTATTTTAAAATCCAGAATCCAATATTTCAGGAATCCAGGAACGATATCTCAGGCGATGTACAGTAAGAGAAACTGTTGTGCGGATAAGGTGGCAAATCGTGATAGGTTAATTCCGGTGCATGAGTCGTGGGTCAGAGAACTGATGGTCCGGAAGAGATTATTTAGCCGAATGTGTGTTATTGGAAATTTGAAAACTCAAGCGAAATTTTATCGAAGCCCCTACTGGAAATCTGCCATTCTCAGCCGCTCTTGCTCAAAACATTTATAGTAAAAAAATGCTGTGCAGATATCGAATTCTAAAGCTGGTTCCGAGGGAAAAAAACAACAAATGTGGGAAAACTGTCGAGAAGTGAATTGCCAGTTTTTTGTTGAATTAATAAATTGTGTTTCTATTGAATAAAAATCGGTTGTTATTTCCTTCTTTTCTCATTTGTTTATTGCCTAGTTAGATTTCGGGTATTAATTGTAGGTGTAGTTCTTTGAAATCAATACGTTTATTCTGATGAAGCGAATTTATTCGGAAAATATATTTTAACTAAAAAAAACGTTAATGATATACCTACTCTCATTGATAGCCTTTATTAGATAAAACTAGAACAATTTTATCTCTGTGCAATGTGTCTATCCGTTATCTTAATAAAGCCTTCAAATTTGAGCCAGTTTTTATTGAAAAAAGTTTGAACTGGAAAGATTCCCTTTATAAAATTTCAAAGATAGGCTTCCCAGCCTTGGCCGCTTCATCACAATGGTCGGTACCACTAAAAATATTCCTTACATGCAGAAATGCTTGATAATGACCGGTGTCAACTCCAATCCTTCTCTAGGAGATTTATGAAATCTTCGAATCTGAACTTCTTTTAATGAACAAGATTTTTACTCGACAGCAACAGCACAGCAATATCACTAATTTCTGAAATAATACAAAAATTTGAATAAGTTTATAAAAGAGAATAATACAGTATCTCTTTACAAATGATAAATTGATTGTTTACGTTTTTGTGAGAAACGCCAAATTGTCATAGGTGACCATGATCCATTCTAGAATTTTAATGGTTTGGTAGGCAATGTCGCCGCTAGATGGCAATGTAATCGTTTTGCGAAAAATCAACCGATTTTTCTTCTAAGTGTCCTGTCTGTTTGTCTGTGGTTGAACGTTTAAAACCCATCATATAAATATAGTTGGATATTTAATAAATATAGTTGGTCGAGAATCAATCATCAATATGATTGAATATGGGAAGAGCATTGTTGATGAGACTACTTCGTTTATAACACCAGATTTCGACCTTTTCTGCATTTGGCATCAAAATTGAAATTTTGTTTTTTCCGATTTTCTTTGGTCTACCCTTGAACGATTTTTGAGGGATAACAAGCCGAAACTTTGCACAAGTCAGTTTTTTAAGCCAATGTACAAAATGTATATGGCCGGTTTTCGAATTTCGACATGATGCTTTAGGCTGCCACCCATATGTATAAAAACCCAAAACATAATCCTGATTGCTCGAAGAAAACATTAAAATCTGTACCCAGCATCTTCTGAATAGCTACGAATTCCTAGTGAGCAAACTGAACCAACTCCAAAAAGCAGTTAAAGCCTTCCTATTTCTAACAATATTTCTTCGAAACTTAATCTATTCACGTTGCCTTACTAAATGGGGAAAATATTCTAGGATTAAAAATTTTCCTTATTAAAAATTCGACCCTAGGCTCCAGAATCGACCCAAACGCGTCCCGTTTGTCGGTAATCTTCCTTGTTGTTGTTGATACCCCTAATCTTGACCCAATTTCCGGCCGCTGCTCTATCAATATCAAAGGAAGGCTGCTACTAACTAAACGGGCCTATGATTTTATGGCCAGCTGTTAACCTAAATTCTTCCGCATCTTTTTGTTCGCACTAAGCGCGGCCTATCGTTGATTTTTCTTTTTCCAACTTTTCTTTTCAAATTAGGAAACTTCTTTTTTCTTGCTTTGACAGAATCCAAACAGCTACGTGTGTCAAAGTGGAAAGATTTTCTGCAACATTCGAACCACGGAAAAGCACTCAACGTTCGCTCGTTTTTTTTTTTTGTTTTGGAACACCCTCTACAAAATTTTCCATTCCTCAGTGTTAATAGCGTCTATAGATTTTTTTTGTGTTGTTGTAAAGCATGGTTTGTTGCGTGTTTAGTTTATAAAACTGCCACTTACTGAGTTTTGTTATGGACTTGCCTAGGTTTTTTTTCCTCCCCACCTAATTCTCAAGGGAAAGTTTTACTCCCCGTCGTAGCCTTAGCGATAAGGGGAATTGCAATCAAACGTAGAATATTGCGCTCTTCATTTTCTGGTACATAAAGTTTGTGCGCTGATTTGACTTTGACAGTGAATTTCTTCGGCCCTTGAGTCTTTTTTGATGTTTTAACCCTTTTCCTTCTACAGAATACTCGATAGACTTGCGTGTTTTGGATGGGTTGAAATGTTTCGGAAGCACGTCAGGAATTTTCACTGCCGGCAAAATGCAAACTCAAGGTTTCCATTCCGATTCCCGAGAGTAATGTTACTTTTGATTGATTGAAAAGTTATTAGGCCAAATCAAGGATGAACTTCTCTTTGACGGTTGAGAAAGGCAATGTTGTTTAACCATATTTTTTTTCGTGGAAAATGAAGCTTCGCAGTTCGGCCATTTAAAATCTGTAGAAGAGAAGGTATTAAGTGAATCATCCAAATTAATTAATTTTATGAAACAAAATAATGCAACTGTTCTTCTTCTTTTTAACAACAATTGTATCTCTATGCGAGGATATTTTTTCCTATGAAATTATTATTATTAACGTTTTATGGGAGTTTAAATTCTAAACAAATATGTGCTTCAGGCAGATTACTTAAGAACAAAATTTACGCCCATGACAATTTGATAATAGTATCTCGGTTTTCAGCTATGATTACATTTCTTCCACTTTTCCAGGTGGGATTATTATTTAGTTGCTACCTTTTTACCTAATAACCAGAATTAAAAGTCAAATAGAAAATTTCAATGACTCTTCACCTAGAATAAATTGTAAGAAGTCAAAAGTTAACGCTCAAAAGTTTAACTTTTTTTTTTTTTTGAGAAACTGGCAGATTTGACTCGAACAAAATTGCGCTTAACTTGAACGGTTAAGCTTTTAAACAAATTCCCTGGAGCAACATTGCATTATGTTCGCAAATTACATGTTAAAAGCCGAAAGCAATAGGAGGATCATCATTGATAATTAACTTTTAGAATAATATCGTGTTCAACGAATCATTAAAATGATCCCAGTCAATGGATAAACGAAAACAACTCTAGAGTGGATGTTACAGTTTTCATACAAATTCTTAAATGTTCAGGAAAATCGATTATCGGATCCAAAAAGTGGTTCCTGAGAAGATTAATTTTTCGATAAAAATATGAATTTTTATTCGATTCATCACGATGAATAGTCCTGCCACTCATACGACGGATCTGATTTATCCATTCAGTTAAAAGGTTGATTGTTTCGAACGGGATCCTGACTTCGAACATTTACCACGCGCCTACAATTTACAGCAGGGATTCAGCAGGAAAAACACAACGAGGTCGACCGACTCAACACAATTGTTGTAAATGGCGACTGATGAGGGCGCTCGACCCTTTCCTGGTACTCATCAGAGGAAAGGACCTTTATCGTCGGTTCGATGAACAAGTTTATTGCCACACATAGTCCTGAAACAACCGGCGGGCTTTTACGATTTTATCGGATCGATATTTCATAATTCGGGAAATTAATTTTTACTACTTGTAATGTATTCAATTAGGTTCACTTCTCCCCTGGGGGACTTGCTGCTGTACGATTAAAACGAATTGCGTAGTGATGGTAATTTGAAATCCCAATAGGAAAGGGTTTCATAATGCGGTTTCAAGTGTATTCACTATTTTTCTCTATATCATTATTTTTGGTCAGCTACCAGGCAGTAAAAGTGTTTAAAAATGTTCCCGAAGATTTGCAAACAAGGAAAAAACCCGTCAAAAGTGCGATCAGCCATACAAGTTGTTGCGAAAAGAAAACCAAACAGTCTAACCTACTGTTGCGTGAATGACATCAAGAAATCCGATCATGACGCTATCTTACAGAGTTTCTTCTGTAGGACATACAAAATCCAGTGAAGCGTACGGCGCTGCCTCTCATTTGCATGGGTGACAAATATATTCAATTTCAACCACCAACGATGAAGGTGCCGCGCAGTCAATAATAATAGTACGCAATTTGCTACGGCTCTCTTGTCCTCAATCGGACGTATCGATGAACTTTTTGAACTGCGTATCTACCTCTAAATAGCCTTACCATTGCATTGCTTGCTTGCACAATGGTGTGTAAATTACTTTTGAGAACCAGGCACATCAATGGAACGATCGAATCGTCGAATGATGTTGAATCGATTTTGAGATTTCTTCTAAAATATTATATGAAAATTATTCATTGGGTGTCTCTTGACAATTTGAGTAGAGTTGTTAAGAGTGTGTATACACTAAGGTTTTTTACGCGGTGTGAAATTCACCGTTGACGTATAGAACATGTCATGCCTTACGAGGATTTTTTGCTTCGATCCTTTCGCTTCGAACGAAGTTTTCAAAACATTGAGTACAATCGAGCAGAAAAATGTTTTAAGTCCGTACGAGTCTTTAAAGCTTAATGTGGTTCGACATAGGAAACAGCGAGCTAAGCTGCTGCAATAAGTCGCGATTTACTAAAGAAAAGAGAGTTTTGGATCAAAAGTAACACCAAGATATTTCATGTTGGGCGTGCACTCTAAGTGTAGTCAAAACCACAAGGTTCTAGTTTTAAATAATCCTATGTACTTATACTTTCTTGCCATTCATCTCGTTTACTTCGCACCAAACCAAGAATCTGTTAATTTCTTTCTGAAGCGCAGCACAAGCTTTTTTCGAATCTGATGACGATAAATTTTCAAATCGTCAGCTAACAGCATTTTTAGTGAATGTAGGATTGTTGCTAGATCGCTTATAAACAGCACGAAGATAATCGGACCTAAGGTGCTTCCTTGCGGCGCACAAGACGGAATGTTTATTTATTTGTATAAAAAAGCAACGGATCACATGTTGATCCAAACGATAACTTTGTTATAAAAAAACTAAATGAAATGAAAATTCAAACAACTTTTTATTTGAAACACTCTACGTTCCGACCATTGTTTTTGATCTTTCTCAATGGATCGCCACAAAAAATGGTCGAAACGTCGGGTGTTTCAAATAAAAAGTTGTATGACTAAAATCGCAGACCGTGAAAAAAGCCGAAAGTTTTTAATTTATAACGAGTTCCATGTCGAAAACATAGATCAACATAGAAAAATTAAAATTCATTCGACGCATTCCATTACGCAGGATACACCCAAAATTTTTATACGGAACAGATTCCTCGAAACGTTGAAGTCAAAAACGAATTAAGAGCAATTATTGCAGTTCAACCAGTGAGCAAATACGGAAAATCGCCGTTTTTGAATGTCGATGTCGTCTTTGTCATTTAAGGAGTGAAAAAGATTCAGGTCGTCAGCATATGCAAGTTTTGTGCCGTCGAGAAACGAGATTTCACCATAAACGTAGGTTACGAAAATGATTGGTCCTAAATGGATTCCTTAAGGCAATCCTAACGGATAACTTTCGACCTGTTAAGTAACTTCGGAACCAGTCCTGTAGGGATCCACAAAATTCGAAGCGTCCGAGCTTCGCGATAGCAATATCATGTTTCATCGTTTGAGAAGACCCATAAGATCTAACGGTGAGATGCAATTATATAAAAGCGAAGATGATTGATTCCATGAAAGTGCGGAATGTGAGGAGCTACATCGAGAGGAATCCGAAGCTCTTAGTTCGAGAAGTGGTGAAGAAGGTTCATTTTACTGTCTGATTCATCTAATATACGAAAAAACAGGCCGTACTTCATGTCTAAAATTCCAAAAGTTATCCATCGGAAAATAAAAGAAATAAGGCGATCAAATCGTGCGCAGAATAATTGTACTGCTAGCGGAAAGACAAAAAAATTAAAAAGGACTGCGAAACGAACTTTTTAGCGTGCACATGTCAGACTCCAGTTAGATTTTTTTGTCGAAAAGTATCGACTTGATTTTCCAGAAATAAACAAGGAGAAATAAACATTTTGATACCTAAGACTTAATTTTGCTGACAATCTATGGCAGCTGCATATCAATAGGTGGAACGTAACGATTGTCACAACTAACAGCCACATATACAAAGAAGAATGCTTTTAAAATCGACCGCTTTCCTTTCAGAGAACCTCCATAAGTTTCACAAAGCTGAGAACTTACTTTGGTTGGATTTGGAATTGACGCATTCCGAAAAAAAAAACAGTTCTGGAGTGATAAAAATTCAACGAATTTTTTTTTTGTAGAAGGGGTATAATCTGCTACTTGTCATAACTTCCACCAAATATTAAAAATGAGTTAATTTGAAGGACAAGTTCCAGGTAATACAGGGTCCGGCAATTGAACTGCTACAAAACTTTAGGAGTGATTATTACGAAGTATACAAAACCGAGTTAGATGACACCTTGTCACCTTGTTAACATTATGTC
This sequence comes from Uranotaenia lowii, assembly GCF_029784155.1. NCBI lineage: Eukaryota > Metazoa > Arthropoda > Insecta > Diptera > Culicidae > Uranotaenia > Uranotaenia lowii. The sequence continues at coordinate 218,922,835 of NC_073692.1, read as the reverse complement.
TAAGATGTTAGAGGATATTTCTGTTAATTTTGTAATCAAGTGTTTTTTCATGTAAAAATAGTCCCCGAACCTTAACGTAGTGCTTTGATTGTCTAGTTCCAGGCTGTGAAACGGTAGAAAGACATATTTCGTGAGTTGTCCAATGAGTGTATGTATTTTTTTTTTATTTTGGCTCGCACTTGGAAGATACCTGGAGATCAGAAGTACCCAAGTATGGTGGGGATCGTCAAGCTTCAGTGGCGACACCTACCATGGTGAAGATCATCAAGATGCACCCTGATTGGCGATAGATTTTAATACTCTGGATTAAAATCGCCGTCGGAACTTGGAAGATGATATTTAGGCCCAGCCTTACAAGATCCTAAGATTTGAACAGAAGCAAGAGCGGGTAGAAAGCGAGAAGACGCAGTTTACGCGGTCCGCGCATGAAAAATTTGGAGAATATCGTGATTTCTGTCGATGAATTCATCACCGTTCAGCGTTTCGTGAAAAAACAGAACTACAGATTTTACTTGCCAGAAAGATCACGAACCTACCCAAACGTATTAAAGGCCACAAGACGACAGAAATATGTCTTGTTAAAGGTCTGAGTCGGAATCGCCCGTACTTTCCTGGTGAAGATCAACCGAACACCCTGAAGAAGATGTAGATCAATCAATTTACGTATCGAAAATAGTTCTACGGCATGTCCTCGAACGTGGACAGTTCGCCGGACCTGAACTTTATGGACTTGGCTGTCTAGCGTATACAGAAGCCCGAAGTCTACTCCACAAAACATGACGGGTTGGAAGATCTAGTTGAGTCCTGGGATAAAATGCCACAAAAACCATTTGCGGTCTTTTGAGAATATGTGCTTTGAGCTTCTGCAGCGAGTGGTTAGCTCAAGGACAAACGAATCGAAAGGCGCCAAAGGATTTTGAAAATATGATCTGTTTTGATGTAAATTGTATTAAGTTTGAAAGAAAAAGTTTTTGTTTTGATCAATTATTTGTTAGTTCCAATGTAGCACTTCAATTGCCGGACCCTGTAGAAAACGTCATCTTCAACGTCAGAAATCCATGATTGGGAAAAGGGGATGGTTCATAGTATGAAATGAAAGGATTAAGTGCCGCCCAAAAATAAAAGTCGATGCATTTCTTGTTTGGATGCTACATCAAAAACCACTTGACAGATCATCACCAATTTTTACATACTATGTGAACATTACATTATCAGGAAGTTTTACTGAAAATCTCCATCCATACATTCAAATGTTATTAATAAAATAAAATGTTGCATTTTTTCGAATAGGTACACTCTTTTTTATTTTAATTGTTTTCAAATCCCAGTTTTCAATAAATATGGTTACCATTCAGAATCGAAAGATGAGGTGCCCGATCGCTGCGGCAGATAAACTGTGTAAACATTTCTAGGAGGTTATTAACTCCATTACAAAATTTCAATCACAGTAATGAGGTCACAAGTAGAGCAAACTGGCCGTAATAAAATTTGAAATTTAGATGAAAAAAATGTAGCTAGAACATGGCTTCATTAGCGTTAAATTAATGACAAACCATCCGTATTACAGCGCGCTGATCTCAATTTTCCGCCTCCTAAAAATTCAACAAAACTAACAACTGTTCGTTCTTTTGGGCGCTCGCTCTACACGGCATAACTCGTCATGGCACTAATTCCTGTGGACATAAAACAGCAGAAATAATTGTCCCGATCTAAGACAGGGAACCGCTTCGCAATTGCGAATGCCAACCACTCATTTCTACAAATTTAGGCAGCTTTCATCGGAAGACGGCTCGAAACACGGTGAAACTAAAAGAGCTACAAGATCGCGAAAAATGGCAATTGCTGTTTAATCTTTTGGTGTAGAATTTTAGAGCAGAAATGGGTCGGACGCTTTGCGAAGAAAAAAAAAATCCTCTGGGAACGAGTCTTCAATTAAATTCTTTGAATTGCTCTTAAATGACACAGAGTAATCTTCCCGCCCAAGATGAGCTAAATTTCCCATGGTCGGAAACCGAGCGAAAGAAGAAATTAAAAATTTATAAAACACTCAATACGTTCGGGCTGTTAAACATTAGGTAATCCGTAGTGACTGTCGGTCGGGAGATCACAAAAATAATTCTCCCTTCGGCGCGCTATAATTATGGCAGAGACAATATTAACATGTGGTCGCTTTCTGCTGCTGTCTAGAATTACGCAAAAATAAAGAACGTCTACCAGGGAGACGCCAAGAGAAGCGAGTGAGAAAAAATAACTCAATTTTTTATATTTATTATTTCAAGATCAAGATCATAAACCAATTGGCCGATAGAAAAAATACAGACCGACAGTCGGTCTGCGTTCGCATTTGAGGCAAAAGTCAAGTTGAAATTCACTGAGCCAACAAAATCCAACCGCTGCGCTGCCTGGTGCTACTTAGTTATGAATTTGACGGTTCGACGCCATGATGAGTCGTCCCATTCGTTCGTCTGACCGCGTGCGAAGTTCATCGGCTGAGAAGGTGGGGGGGGGGGCATTACTTTTAACGAGTGAATCGAAAAATGTTTGACGATAATTTATATGGCAGGAAACCCATCAAAACGACTCTAGAGCGAACTTCCTTGGTTTCGATTCAGCTTACCAACATCAAACGAATGGTAACTGGTTTTGCGAGTTTTGTCATGTATCGCTAATAGATTACCTAAACACGAGATCCTGTTTACTAAATGTATAAACAAACATCATTCTTCCTTAACCAAGAGGAAAAGTAAAAGTTTTCCATTTGAACTACATAGGCAATGTTTGTATCCAATAAAAAAGTACAACAGTATTTTCAGTATTTTAAATCTTTTAACGTTGTTTGAAATTTATAATCTAAATATTGCACGAATTGATCCCAGCTTCAAATTTTCGCTCAAGATTTCAGATCTCAACATACTGATCTTAGATGTCCCAGAAAATATCCTTTTTGAACATTATAGGACTTTTCAGGGTTGCTAGCGATTTTTCGATTTGAAATTAAAAAGTTTTTCCCGGTTTTTCCCAGGTTTTTCCCCGATTATAAATGATGATTTTTCCGATATTTTATACTCGTTTTTTATCTAAAATCATGGCGAATAAAAAAATTAAAATAAAAGGCTTCAAATTTCTAATAATTGTATCCTAAAACTTGTTAACCGATTAGAAATTATTGCAAACACTTCGGCGTCTTGTAACACGTAGTCTTTTTGTTTCAAATTTACAGGCTTTCATGATTTTTTTTAAACAAATCTAACGAACTGGGCATCTATCCGTTGTTTTGCTCCACAATTTCAACAATTTTGCACAAAAAGTCCGGTTAAATTGATCTTGAAACTATAATGTAAGTACTTTCCAGCCAACATAAATTTTCTTGAATTTCTATACAGTTCTAGAAAAAAAGTTTAAGTTTTATAGATATGTTAACAATACATCGAAACATACTATCAAATCATCATGAATGGGGATTTGTCTTACGAAACTTAAAATCATCAGATTGGCGGAAAATATTAAGTTATTTTCTAAACCAGTTAAATTTTTTTTGTACAAATCCAAAGACACGTTTTTCAAAAAAAAAATTTTTTTTAAACAAAACAATGAATAACTGCAGTAATAGTCATTAGTACTAAAGATTCGTGAAAATATAGAAACCATGTATAAAACAGGGCTGAGGTTTAATTGTTTGAGTGTAAGATATTATTTTTTATCAGGGTTAAGACCTTAGATATCGGAAACTATAAGCAACAGCTTAACGTAGAATGAATTAAAAACTTAACACTTGCGATGTAATGCTTCCTTCCTCAGACCAATTAAAACGAAATACACAACAATAACAACATTTAAAAACCAATTTTTTTTTCTGATGAAAAAGAGGTGTAACTCCGCTTAAAAACGTCTCACGCTGCCAATTTATTTGCTTTTTGCATAAAATAATTTTATCAAACCTCTTCAAGTGGGAGTGTAATACCTAGATAAGCTAGAGTCGTTTTCCTGACTAAACCAAGGAAGTTAGAGAAAATAACACTTTTGTACCATATCGAAACGTACTCAGAAAACATCGAACTGATGCATCAACTGGTGTCAGGTGGATTTTTATCAAATCATATTGAATAGCTGAATTCCTAGATCACTTTAATTCATTTGTATGTTGCTGACCCTCTATAAAAGAGAACCTGGTTGAGTTAGAAACCTTTTAAAGAGAGGATTTTTTTTATTTGGATGGATTTTAACTTCTAAAAGTCATTCATCCCTCATAAAGAGAGGAAAAAATTACAGTTTTGTTGTGGTTTTGTGTTTAGTTTTGTCGATAACAGTTTCATTATTAAATTAATATCATTTGAGTTATGCTTGTAAGTGTAGCACACTAGCGGAGAGCGAAAAAACGAGATAACTCATTTTTCTCCGCAATTAGTGATAACATAAACGCTTATTTTACTAATGAACGAAAATAAGCGATTATGAGATAAATCTATATCGAGACTCTCAAAAATACTCTTAAATTTTGAAATAAGTCTACAAATATTTTTGAAACTTCGTGAAAAAATTTCAAAATTGTGAATTTTTCCGGTGAGGTGCCGAAATTCCCGGTTTTGTCCCGGTTTCCCGGTGACGTGATGAAATTCCAAAGTTTTTCCCGGTTTTCCCGGTTCGCTAGCAACCCTGGACTTTTGAGGACCTATAGATTTACTGCTGTTTTATAAAAGAATTCGTTATTATAAAGCGTATTTTGAAACAGCTATAAACTGGATAGACTTCTTTATAAAACTCTCAGCTTTATATAAAAAGAAAGCTTTGAAGACATTCGTTACTTTCAATAAAATAACAATAAACTATCATAAAGCCTCTACACAACCCTTATAAAGGAAAACCAAATTTGTATTAAATTTCCGGGTAAACCCGGATAAAACCAAGCAATCTGCCAACCTTACTATAAAATATCAATTGGTTAAAAAAAGACCATTAAATAACGCCTATGAAGAATGAAAGTTTTAAAGAAACTTTTAAGCTTCAATGAAATCCAAATGGGCTCTCAAAAAACCTTTGTATAACCCATGGGAAGAAAGAAAATTTTGAAAACACTCATTAGTTTAATGAAGGACAAATTGGTTGTCAATTTTTTTTAATCAACTAATAAAAGGATTCAATTAATGGTTTCTGTTTGGTTGAATCACACTGAGCATAATCTGCACAAATACAGCTTGGCGAACTTTCTAAGCGATCATAGTAATAAACAAACAAATCATTGTTTTCGTCCGATGATGATGTTGAGATTTGGTTTTATTTCTGTTCTTTTGGCTTCTGCCGTTAGTAGATTAGAGTAAAATGTGAAGGGTAAGTCTACACAAGTTTGAGCCACGTGCACGGGTATAAAATTAGATTGATGACATGATGATTTTTATCGAAATTTTTTCGAAAGATTTTTACTGTGGAGTTTTCTCGCCCAAACCAAAAGGTTAATAACTTTTAATGGAAACCATCACACACATATATAGTTTTTTTATAAGATCTAAATTCGCTACCCAAGTAACAATTTTAGCTTTATTATGGTCAGCATAACATTGTTAGAGCTATAGTATTAACCTTCACAAAAAGCTAAAGCGCATTCTATACATCACCAGAACTCTTATAAAGCTATTTTAAAGAATCGTCATCATGACTAATTTTTCAATCTTCGATAAAATCATTATGCTGTTTTGATAACCAAAGCTTTTATAAAACATGTGGGCAATTTTTTTTTCAATTCCGAGAGTTTTCCGAGTTTTTTTATATTGTTTTCCAGCAACCATGATGGTTGATGAATGATGATTGCATTATTGAGTTTTGATTTGGTGAAATTAATAACAAGAATGCACAAAGAAAGGGTTTTAACCATATTATGAGCATCTTTTCTACTGCCATAGTATCTTAAGGACTTAAAAGCGCATGAAACCCCCACAACATGGGAATTGGGTAAAAGGGCTAAACTAGAAGAAGTCTTATTCCTCTATCTGACGCCATATTGAAATTCAAAATGGCTTCTCTATCTGACGCCATATTGAAATTCAAAATGGCTTCCACTTAAGTTTAAAACGCTGAAATATCACTGAAAATCACATTAAACTCCCACATGTTTATTGGGTTAAAGGCCTAACGGCGAGTTTCGCTACCTGTCGCCATCTAAAAATCCAAGATGGCGACTTCCGCTTAACTATGAAATGCTGTACATTACTTAAAATCGCATGAAAGCTCCATAATTTTGTATTGGGGAAAACGCTAAACTAGAAGAAACCAAATTTCGCTTTCTGACACCATCATCAAGATGGCAACTTTCGTTTATCTTTAAAATGCTGTTAATCTCTAAAAATCGTATGAAATCCTCTCAATATTGGTATTGGGTGGAAGGGCTAAACTCGAAGATGTCGAATTTCGCTTTTTGACGCCACCATGAAATCCAAGATGGCGGCTCCCGATGAGCTCTAAATTGCTGTAAACGACTAAAAATCACATGAAACCCACACAATATGTATATTGGGAAGAAGGGCTAAACGTGGTGCAAGAGCATATTGTGGAAGTTTCATAGGATTTTTAGTAATTTACAGCATTTTGAAGTGCAACGGAAGTCGTCATATTGGATTTCACGATGGCGTCAGATAGCGAAGTTCGATTTCTTCTAGTTTTGCTCTTTCCCATATTGTGGATATTTTATGGGATTGTCAGTCATTTAAAGCTTTGAAAATTAAAGAAAAGCGGAAGCCACCAACTTGAATTGTTTAGTGATTTTTTCAAGCAACTAGGATTGTTCGATCTTCGGAAAAAGATCGATCTCCAAGATCGACTCAGATGAACAGTTCTGGGATCGATCCATCTAAAAAATCGGAGCTTGAAGATCGATCTCCGATTAATCGATCTTTTCCGTTTGTAACAGACCCGATGAAACTGCTTTTTGCAAAAAAAGACACAAAATTTCAAATTTGTATAATCCTTTTATATATGGGAAAAAAATTAAGCGCTTTTATGTATGGTGAACCAGAGTTAGTATTCTAAAACAAAACTAATCAAAATCCAAATATTTTGGAAACGTTTTGATATTTTTAAGTAACGTACTGACGAGAAATATTCTAGAGATTAAAAAAAAATATATTTCAAGGTACTTTTATTAAGGTTTTTTTTTTATGAATATGAGAGAAATCTAATAACATATGCGGAATAAAATCAAAAATCGAATTTATTTATTTTTTTGAAAAAAAAAATAATTTTTTTTTGTTAAATAGCTGGTATCTCTTATTATTTGCAAATTATAGCAAACTTTTTAATCTTAATCAATCACAAACACCTTCCTGCACCCAGTTCACAAGGTTTGGAAATAATTTGCAAAATTGTATTGGAATGCATTCAAAATTTCTCAAATTATCTTTGAACTGATCATGAATGATAAATGAAAAAAAATCGTCTCGACCAGTAATCAAACTCGAGTTTTCTGATTATCTCTCCAATAGGTAAACCGTCAGATGTAAACGAGTCAAGCTATAGCTCTAAAGTTAAGTTGACTTCATCAAATTAAATTCTCTGCTAGATTCTACGTCAAAAAACGTTCATCGTGCCCTGATTTATGTTGCTAATACTGCCCCAGTGACTGATTTTCAGATTTCGGCACACAAATTTCAAATTCATTTTTAAATGTTTATATCTACTTTTTTCAAGTTTCATCCCGTTAGGAAATTGTCTTTTTTAGTGTCTAAACACGAAACAATGATGTAACTAACATATTATAGCTGTTGTTCTTAAGGTGGCCATTAAACCCTTATTTCCCCTAAATTAGAGAAAATATCGAAAGATCGAATCGAAAATAAACCGATCTTATCGATCTTTCCTGGCCGAAAAATCGATCCAAAAAATCGAAAATCGGAGTTGAGAAGATCGATCTCCCAATGGTCGATCTAAGATCGACCAATCCTACAAGCAACAATTTTTTTTCCTACTTGCTGTGCCCTTTCACGCAATACTCAAATTATAGAGATATTCGTACCACTTCCGGTGATTTGGAGTACATATTTCAAAGATTTTTATATTTTTTTTTATTAAACTCAAAAAACCACACACATGACTTATCAGAAATTTTTATGAGAATTCCAATTCAAATATGTGCAATCTAGCCTGAGCGTGTCCTGTTTTGACATCTTGGTCGAGAACTGTCAGAAAATTTTATTACGGTTTTGAAATCAAGCACTGCGTGCCTTTATGAAACATGCAAAAAAAAAGCTTGAAACAAACTTCTTGGTTTATGTATTATTGGGGTTTTAATAGAGCATTCAGAAATCATTCTAAACAACTTAAACAGTAGATATATTTAGTAAAAGCTTTATAAGCGTTTTAAGTACTTCAGTTTTAAAACAAGCTGTATATAAAATGCCATGATAAAACCATAATAAAATATTCAAATGCTAGTTGGCTTAATCTGTGTTACTTGGGTAAGCTTACAAATGCTAAAAACATCAGCTTACAGAAAGAGTACCTAATATTTAAGCCGAGGCCGAGATTCTATCTGTTGACGGTATTGTTGACGGTGTGATTACGGTATTTCAAATTAAAAAACGATTTTTATATCTGGACATTTTTTAATCGCAACATATTTATCAGTTCGCATTATGAGAAAAACATATGAAGTTTAATTAGTCAAAAGTGATTTAAAGACAATTACAAGTTGAAAAATAAACATGCGTTGAAATTTACGTTTTTCTATTTGTTCCTCCGGCATCTTTTAATAGCAGCAGACTTCTGCTGCCACGAGCAGAACCAAAACATTGTTTTGGTTTCTCCTGCATTGTCCAATTCGCAATCGAGAACAATAGATCAATGATGACTGATGACAGGTGATGATGAAAAACGCGGTACAAATGTTTACATCATCATACGGTTTAGCGAGACTACTCAAATTGGGTTGGTGGTGGTAACACAATAGTGTTGCCAGATATTCTTGGTAGGAGTATCAAAGTACTCATTCAGAAATGAGTACTTTCCCGGTTAGGGAAGTGGATAAGTGGAGAGTGAGACAATAGCAATCGCTAATGAATTGTGTAGTTATGTAATGACTAGACTTACGAAACATGAATAAAGATAACTCTATTCCACCACTGAAACCTGCGTTTTCAACAACATGTTTTCCAACTTAATCCGAGAGTCAACACTGTCAAGACATATTGAGAAATAAACACATTTTTCAACTTTATCCAAGGGAAGACGATTCGGTAAATAAAATACATTGCTCAGTATAAGTAAAAAAATAATCGAGATTGTGTAAAACTATCAACTGCAAACCTACGATTTACATACCATAAGGTAACACTTTCAGTCCATTAATATTAATATAACTTATGAAAATCGAATGTCAAGCATATTTCTTTTTAACGACAGAGGACTTTAAAAGAATTTTTATGTCGACATGTAACAAGATTTTCCTACATCTTATGATTCTTGAAAATCATTCAACCATTCTTTAAAAATTTAGTATACTTTTATAAGGCACCGTCTTACAAAAGCCTGAAGAAACCTGAACATGTAAAATTCTTTAAAATCATGAATTAACTTCTTCTGACTGATCGAATTTCTAGGTTTTTGTCATTGATTCAGAAGAGACATTCAAGGGCGGTGCCACTTTATTTTCCAATGTCGCCTTCCATCGTTTACGTCCTCGTTTCAATTGAAATCTATGTTCCACGGTATCCGAGCCGAAGCAAAATAAATGAGATATAAATCCCTTGGAAACAGTTCTCGGAAGTAGAGTGCCCATTTTCGAAGGTTACGCTGCGACGCAATGCCAATTTCAGATGTACATAGAGCTCTCTTCTCTTGGTCGCATCACTTCCTTCTCCCATAGCAACCTTCTTCCGCCGGAGATACCACCATATGGTTTCCCTTTTTATGGGCAAACTTTTTACGGCTGCCAGCAACAACAAACAACAATGATGGTTATGTGCGGATATTATTTGGGACAAACCAGAACGATTTGACGCTTTGACCCCATAAAGCATAAAAGTTCCCGGCGGAACGCGTCAATGTGTTGCTGGCTGGCTGAATGGCCTCGGGCAATATTTGGAAAGGTTTTTTATGTTTGCTACTATGAAAGTGTTTTTCCCATTTTATTTTTAATTTAAAACCAATCGTAATGGGTAACGATTTCCTCTGACCCGTAAAGCGAATGTCTCAATTGTTTGATTTTATTGATCAAACTTGTCACGGTCGCCTGAATGTTATGACTTAATTAAACTGTAAGTAGTTTTGTCAACGTTTAATAAACATTCCTAATTGAACATCCCTCTTTAATACACTTTCTCAATAAGGAATCATATCATTAGCGTGTCGATTTACCGAAACAGTGCTCTCGAATTAAATTCCACCAAGAACAGATTGATTTCAATCAACGTATAATGCCTTAACAATGCACTTTCTCTAGATGCTTCCATACTTCTGAACCTCACGAGTGAAAGGAGCGGCAGCTTAGATTACTTTCAATTGACCGAGCACAATTGCGAGATAATGAAACTTCATACAATGAAATCAATGCGCGCCATTCACTACTTACAAGTTGCGCCATACGAGACGTCATCGAGGCGACATTTCTTAAGAACGAGAAATACCTAGGACTGAATCTGAAATGATTTAATGGCTTATGACGAATCAAGTCTTGATTTGCGTTGTGAATGGACGGCGGCGCTCGGCAGAAAACCGGATTCCGCTAACACTATGCGCGTGTTCGCTCCCATTACCGGTACTTATTTCTGTGATAAGAAAATCTATACTTATGAGAGACGACCTTACATAGCCTTGATTGGATAACAACCGACCGGGGGCTCAATTCTTTTCTTGGCTAAATTTAATGTACACACTTTTGGCGAACATAAGTATCACTGTAAGAATATCTCGGTCGTGATCATCGCAACAAAAATACCGATGACTTCATGCAAATGCTTAACAGCCGGAATTGTGGAATGACTCGCTGTCAAACTGCGGAATTGGTAGGGTTTATGGAACCGGATTTATGTTGATCAAGATAAATTTTAATGATGTAAACAAAATGCTCAAGCAATCATTTAATGTCCTAGAAAACCGTCTATTCCACTTAAAATTCAAATTTTTATTGATACTTGCAAGTTCCAAACAAAAATTGGAGCGAAAACTATTTAAATCAGGGATGAGCAACGCGCGGCCCGCGGGCCGCATTTGGCCCGTGAGACCCTTTTGTGCGGCCCGCGAAGCTGTTTTCAAATTTTTATGCCTTAACTTTTTTCTACAATGGATTGTTAGTGTTAGGGCGTGAAACACCCTACAAACAATACCGCTGGGCTCACTGCTGGCAGCCTATCTGTCAGCCGATCGACGCGCCAACCAGCGGGTAGATTACAACAACAACAACCAATCACTTTATGTTTTGTTCTGTAAACGTATAGTCGCGACGTGATTTTACTTCGTCAATAAATCGTCTTTTTAATATGTAGTGTTAAGTAACTACGTGTTAATTTATTCTTGTATCCGTGCTACCCCAGTTTACAACAGTTAGGAAAATTTATATGACTTGATCAAATATGCACTTATCTGATCTTGCCACACAATCATTCAGATAGAAAACTTTTTTCTGGCATTTGAAGCATTTACTATATTCTCATCAAAAAGGGGTACGACCCCTAATTTACTATATTCTGCTCAAGGCATAAATGCAACATTATTTATTAGCTTAACGTAACATTGGTTTTTTTTTATTCAGGATGCATTTTTCCTAATTATTTAACTCCTACCACTTTGAAAAGCAAAAGCCTTTGAAGAGAGTCGGAAGAGCAGCCAAAAATCGGAAGCTACAAAAATAAAGTTATATGATAAAAAATATGCTCAGCAGATAATTTTTTTTTATTATTATTTCATCCAATTCGGCAAAAGGCTTGTTTTGTTAGCATTCAAATAATGTGAAAAAAAATTAAACCAAAACCTTGTGTAGGATTTTGTATTTCTGAATACCATCAAGTAGCCATTTACCGCCCAGTCACCATATACCGCCCAAAATCACCCTTTTATGTGTATTTCGAAAAAAGTGGAATGTTTTTCCCAAAAATAAGACTTCTATTCTGTGTTGGCATCAGTTTTCGACCATTTCACTGAAAAAACATCACTTAATTATGCTAACGCTAGCCAGAAATAAAATATTTGGTTTTTCGTTTCCGGTCAAATTATTAAAATCGACGCCTGTTAGCGAACTGAGCATTCATGTGCTCCTGATGCAAAAAGGGTTTTTGTTGCCTAAAAAGTACACATTTGATCTAAAAGCGACTTGAAACGATAGTTTCATTTTCGTAGAATAGATTTGCATTGGAAAATTCTCGATTTTTTCAATAGTTGTTGTTTTTTGGAGCGTTTAGTGTTGGGCGGTAATTGGTATGTAAACAAAAGTGTTTGCTCCTAATGACCGGTCACGCACAATTTCTTTGTTTTTAACGCATATATTGTGTCAAATGTGTAAACTTTAAGTAGCATTTAGTTTGATTATGTTAGAAAATGATGTTTTATCGCTGAAAGTAAACCGTTAGTTGAGGCTGTTTGCCGGTAATCATCATTTTGTCAGTCAACGTACTTTGTTAAATTTGTACAAAATTTACGGAAAATTTTTCACAAAATGTATTCTCTCAAGATCCAAAATATGGTTTTGACAGTTCCTTACATGAAAAATACTAAAAAGAACCATTTCCGTGTTGTTACGATAGTTTTTCCTTAAGAAAACAGTATCGGTAACGAAAAAAGTCGAGTGGGCGGTAATAGGGCCAGTTGAACTCCCCCAAATTTAGTTAATTATTTTGAAAAGCGTACATTTTTCGCATTCCACTAGATTTTTTATTGATAGTAGAGCAGTTTTGAGATGTATTGGAAAAGAAAGCGAAAAAAAATCTGCCATCGTTTTTTTATTACACATGTTTGAAATTGAAAAACGGCTTAACTGGGCGGTAGATGGTGACATGATGGTATTGACGAAAATTACGAAAGTTTAATGAAAAAGCCTAGGTGAACGATTTTTGATTTATTTTATCAACATGAATCAGCCGGCATCTAAGTTGTCGAAAAAAAAATTATTAGTTCTTGATAAAAACAATAGATTTCTGAAATTCTGTGATTCGACCCAAAAGGTCTTTGGCGATTATCTGTGATGCTTTTTCGAAAATTTAATTTATAACAAACATCGCAAAATTGAGTTATTTCACTTATAACTCGCATTTCAAAATATAAAAGTCATAATATAGCTTTGGAAATCCCATACTAATGATATCATATAAAATTAAAAGTTATAAAAATCATGAAAAAAACTCATCTCAATTTGATCCAATACAGAAATTCAATTTTAACAACGGGATTTTTATCTTTTGTAGGAAAAAATTTGGTCATAGAAAATAAGTTTTAATTGTGGAAAAAAATCATACAAAGTCAATTAGCTATTCAACGTCCAATGCTTATTTAGAAGACGGTGATTTCTTGACCACTAAACATATCTTAACGGTATACCACATACATTTTTCAAAATCTACCAATTTAAAAATATTATAATTATGAAAAAAAATACGTGCAGTACGTTTATTGTTAAATATATTTTTTCACACTCTTAGTTATCACTATGGTAAACTCTAGAAAAATTATAAATGGAAGTTATGACAAATAGTGCCATCGATTTTAACAAAAGAGTTCTAAGAACGAATGTTTGCCAAGAAGTACTATTAAAAGTTTAAGAAAATTGGAAAATGACAAAGGTTTTCAATATCGGGTTTTTAAACGTGTTGAAGTGTTGAATTTCTGGTTTTAAACACGCGAATTCGTTTCATCTTTTCTTTTGAGTTATGTTTTCGCCAAAAATTTGTAGTTTTAAACAATGACGTAAAGCTCTACTAATTAAAAAAAAATATTTAAAGTGCGGCCCGCCGACAAGATTTCAAATTTAAATTGGCCTGTTGGTTCAAAAGGTTGCTCACCCCTGATTTAAATGTTTGATTTTAAGTATTTCAAATACATACACTCAAACGAATTGATTAGCAATTAAGTTTTGGAAGCTTTATTCAGCCGCTATGGAACTTTCGAAATATCCACGTGCATACAGAATGTTGTGTTACTTGACGTGTTTATAATAATAATAAAAAAATAATTGGTGTTTTCGTTGTTACGTTCTCACTTGCAAACAGGGCATATGACTGACGTGAAATTTTGTACCCAAGGATTTTTAGAGCCAAAAATAAAGTAAGGGGTTTTAGGTGGCAAAAAGTCAAAAACTGAACTTTATCGGAGCAATTATTTATGTTTACTAGTTGATAAATTGGAATTTGAGTAAAATATCCCCAGATTTTCGACTCATTATCTTGGATACTAAACGCGACACAGACATTAGACATTCAAAGATTAATAAATTCTTAAATAATGACAACAAATAAATCTATCATATTTTTTTATGGAAAACATGTTTTCCGTTAATTCAAAGTACAGCATATGAAAGTTTATTTTATAAGGTTTCATTTGAGCTGTTTAATGTTTTGATAGTCTCAATAAAGTATTATACAAGTCTAATAAAAAAAGGTCCCAAGTCCCAAACTCCTTTAGGTTCAAAGATATACAGTACCGTTCATAATTGTATAGAAATTGGAAGCAAACGCACTGTCACTTCGACTTTGAACTTCCATAACTTTTTACTCTGATGATATTTTTTAATAAATTTTTTTGCGTTAGATAGATCAACTATCACACTATTATATCACAAAATTTTAGCTTTCTGGAGTTTGTGTGGCCTGAGAAACAGTAATTTTACGAAAATCCGACTTTTTGGACTTTTCTCATTCAAACAGCAATATCTCTGAAACTACGCAACATTTTTTATTGAAATTTTGCAGAGTGATTGTTGAAGTATAAAACTAGCATGTCTGAAGTTTTCAAAAAGTTCTATAGATGAGATCAAAAGTTACGCGAGGTGCAATATTTCAGGCATGAACCTTGAAATGCGATTTCTATAGAATTTTGGACGAATGTTTCCATAGGAAAATCATATTCTCTGTTTAACAACCAGTAAATCTATTTCAACCGAAAAATCACAACAATATCGCGAGATTCTGATTTCAAAACACAAATGAACCATTTATTCCATTTTTTGTTTCCTTCATTGCTTTTGCCAGATATTTTTTTTTCTGATTGGTGGAGGAAACGATATTGTTTTCATGAATCGTCCAAAATTCTATAGAAATCGCATTTTTGGTTCATGCCTGAAATATTGCACCTCGCGTAACTTTTGATCTCATCGATAGAACTTTTCGAAAACTTCAGACATGCTAGCTTCATATTTCAACAATCACTCTGAAAAATTTCAATAAAAAATAAAAGATTTTCTTAGAATTACTGTTTCTCAGGCCACACAAACTCCAGAAAGCTCAAATTTTGTGATATAACAGTGTTATAGTTGATCTATCTAACGCAGAAACTGAACTAAAAATATCATCAGAGTAAAAAGTTATGGAAGTTCAAAGTCGAAGTGACAGTGCGCATGCTTCCAAATTCTATACAAATATGAACGGTACTGTACTTTTGGGTCCCAAAGATTTAATGAAATAGTTTTCAGGCACCTTAAAGCTTCGTTTTGAGAGTATAGAAAAATTAAACTAAAATGAAACATAAAAATGGGTAACTTTCACCCAGTAATGAGTAAAAATTAAAAAATTGATGTTATTATTTTCTAGGTAAATTATAAGCATTTTTTTTTCAATTTATTTTATGATTGATTTTCATGAAATGGTTGAAAAATATTTATCATTTAAACATTAATTACGGATTTCCACAGGACTAAAAAGTAGGGTTGAAAGTCACACTAATTATCTTGCATTGAAATTATTTTTTTTATGACTTTTTAAACACTTAGTACTTTATAATTTGTTTCAAGCCATTTTCCTTTAAAAGTATCTAAAATTAGTGAAAACTGTTTTTTTTCTATTAACAATATTCAAGATTTACAAAACAACATTCATAAAAAATACCATCTAATACTTTTTGCCGGCCATAGTGAAATGACAGGCTCCCATACAAAATCAACATAAAATATGATATTGCTCGAACAATTTTCAACTGATCGTCTTACAAATTGGTACATGCAAGCACATTCTAACGTAATATGACCCTCACTTTGGAAAATGAGATGGAAAATACGACGCATCAGAAACATTTTTCAAGATTTTTCATATATACACGGAGAAAAAAGACCACAGTTGTTCTTATTATTTTAGCTGGTTATACCAATCATCAAAGCGTAGTTGATTTTTTAACAACCAACTATAAATATAATAGACTCAACTACAAACTGATGATTGACTTGACGCAATCAACTATGAATATAATGGATTCAACTGCAATGGAATAATTGATTCAACTGTAAATATGATTAATTCAATTACAATTGTATGGTTGATTTTAGATATTCAACTATAAATATAGTAAATTCGACTATATTTTTTGATTGGTTGTGTGATACTTGAATACTATAGTGTTAATTCGTGTTCATCAGCAAAAATTTAAAAAAAATCGTAAATTTGAAACCAGTAGGGGAGAGTGGGGTATCGTGGGCCATGGGGAAACGTGGGCCACTTTTAATATCTCAGATGTGTGTTGAGATAAAAATCTCAAACCAACTGTCATCGTCGTCGCTTTGCGTGAGCATATATTCCTATATGTTGTTGACTGAAATACGCATCATATGCTTCTTTTATTTATCAAGCTAAAACTAGTTAGAAAAATTTACTTACATAATTAAAAAAACACCCGCTAATTTCATCGATGAGGAACCTAAAGTGCATAACAAAAATATACTCATACGCTTATGATCTTAGTTTTGTCATGATCTTTCACGTGGAAAAGGAATTTTTGATGAAACATCAATAAGTCACACAAACGCAACCAATTTGCAAATCATTGCTTGTGGGGAATCCTGGGTCACACATCTTGAACCACCTATATTTTTATGTTTTTATACACATTCAGAACTTAAAATACGTTTTTCCTATCTGTAATGTTTACTTATGCCAAATGAACAGTTATGAAAAATATTTTGTCCATCCTATATAATTTTTTTTGCCAAAACGTTCGCGAGTCAGGTTTTGGAATCTATGCGATCATACACAGCTCTCTTTTTTATTTCATCATCTGAAATTGCTTTAAAATAATGAAATGAATTAGGAATTCACAGTTTTGGGTCAACTCATAAACTTTGCATGTTATTTGGTCAATTTGGATTTGGTGGCCCACGATTCCCCACCATTTTTCAAAATCTAAAAAATATTGCTTTTTTTCAAACAGTCAGAATTTGGGGAAAATACCTTATTCAAAATTTAAAAAAAATACCTTATGATACCTTGAAAATGTAGAAAACCATACCATTTTTTATTTTCATTTTATCATTTATAATAAAGAAGTTTTGGAACAGCGAAAAAAAGTGGCCCATGATTCCCCACTCTCCCATACGTGTTCCCTGCCGCGAACGTGGTGCTGTTTTAAGGACTCAGCTGGCAGTTCTGACATTGGCGGCAAAGCACTAGCGTTCTTCGGCGGTGGGGAAACATTTTCCACCACCAGGTCCTGACAGCGGTCGTTTAGTAGGCCGACAGTTCCTGGAATTGGAAAAGGTACACCTACTCTGGCTGCCCGCAAAATCCACATCCACGTGGGCCTCGACGTTCCTCTACGTGATCATGGCAGAACCCCACAGGAAAATAGTATTTGTTATTCAGTAAGGTCGGTAAAGCGAATGATAGAATGATGTCATGATATTGAGTGAATGTCCTCCCACACAAGGTCAATCTTCGCCGGGTGCAGAAGCACCGACTTTTAAGATCGCCTTCCGGGACCGACTAGTTAAGATGCACAATTTGCTGGGCAACCATGCATCAAGATGCACAAAAACAACATTTCCGGTCAGGTTTTCTAGCATTGTGGCGGCTAAAACAAACTAGATGCAAAATGTAGAAATAATAAATTAGAAAAAATAAAACGTAGCCATAAAATTCATCTGAAGAAAAACATCATAAGGCCGGAACAAATTTCAAATCCTTCTTTTGTCATTTGGAGTATGAACATCGCGAGGGGGGGGGGGGGGGGACAATAAAAATAATGTGGAAAACAAATAAAATGGAATAAATTTCACGAAAGCTTGTATGCAACAAAGTTGCAAACGATATCATTGCACAAAACCTAAAAAACCAATAAAATCAAGAATACAAAAGGTGAAATAACTTCCATCTTCCAAAATTTGTTTTTTTTTTCGTCTTGTAATCTTTTGGATTCTTAATTTTTTTTTTTTGAAATTTGCATTAAATATTTCAAATTTTATTTATTTCTCCCTTCGGGTTTTTGGAAATTTTGAAGGGAAGGGGGGGGGGACAAAAGAAGAAAGTGATATTTGTTCCAGCCATTATTATGATATGATGAGATATGATAACTTCAAAAATACAGAATTCAAACTTACAATATTTATACTTGACCTTATTGAACCAATCATTGAAATATAATTGAATCCATCATATTTATAATTATATCAATCATATTATCATAGTTGAATCTACCATATTTACAATGAAATCGATCATATTTACAATCAAATCAATCATATTATTATGGTTGAATCTACTAAAATTATTGTTGGATGTATGAAATCAATCGTACATTATAGTTGAATCTATTATATTATATAGTTAAATGCACAAAATCAACACCATAGTTGAATGTATTGTATATATTGTTGAATGTACGAAATCAATCAGAGTGTATATTATAAGTATTGTTGAAATTTTTATAATTATAGTTGGTCGAGAATCCATCAGATATATGCTTGAATATAAGTGGATTAATGTTGGAAACACCATCCTTGGTTTACGTGTATAATTTGGTGCGTTTGCATGTTTTGACCTAGCAAGGTCATTTCTCACATACATTTTGTTGAAATGAAGGATTAAACGCAGGTTTCAGTGAAGAAATAGAGTTAAGCTTTATTTTCAATCTTTGACATGTCCCTAAATAACTACTTTCGATATAATAGCGATAGCTATTTGTCACTAGTACTCATGAGTATTCTACCGGACGATCGGAAATAGTAAGTTCAACACATTTTTAAAAAATATGCTACAAAAATTTGAAGTAATTGAGAAAGAGTGTTCACCACCGATAGAAGTTGGCTAGTTAAACGTTAGTTATTCATTAAACTTCGTAAATTTTTAGAACTAACGTTTCGTTTCAAAATATGTCATTTACTTGCTGATGATTTTGCTACTGTCAACATTTTGCGAAACGGAGGTTCTAAATGATGAGTGTTGCAAAAAAGAACATTCAGATTCTTTTCGTAGCGTTTCTTTATTGGAATTGATTGGTTTGATAGATTTTTGTCGTTTTTCACTTTTACGCTATATTTTATAACAAAAACACATTTTTGAACAAATTCAATGTATTAAACAGTTTAAAAAAATGTTTAAGCCTAAGCCATCAAGGTAGAACTAGCATTTTCCTTGCGCAGTCTGATTCATCTTTCCAATTTAAATCACGTAATTTTTCAATAGTTTAGCATATTTCGTTTCCAAGTGTTTTTTTAGGACACTCTAGTTAAAATACAACATAACATAAACAAGTTTCAAGAAATTATTGACAGGACGAGATGATTTGTTGTACTCCTTTCATTTGAAAAAAAAAAATGAGGGAGAGGGAGATTTGATTCAAAATCAATTTTAAACTCCACCCAACTAAAACAACTCTGAACTAGTTTTAGTGAAATTTGGCAGTATTTACAACGATGACAATAGGCAAAAAAAGTCTGTCATATTTTAAATTTTTCGAATATCCTTTTTCGGTGAACATGACATGTGAATTTTTTTCCTACATTTTTAAGCTAAGGTGTACTGGATATTAATTTGAATATTTGTATCAAAAATACAAGTTTAGTTCGGAAATATGATTTGATTGATTTTTATTTAATTTGCTGAAGAATGCAAAGTGTTTGAAAAATAACTTGTAACATCTCAATCTGAAAAGTGTTAAAGAACCTTGCAACACTTTAAGGATAAATCAAACTATTAGTTAGATGTTTAGAAATATTGTTTTAACGAGAAAACTCAATAACTTTTTTATTTTATTTCATTTTTATTTCCAGTACAAAATTTAGTGTTATGATATAAGATTGCGTCTTTGACATAAATATCTAAAAGATTGATATGTTTTTGTAAACATTTCTGTTCAGTATTTGGAGGCATTAGTATAAAGTAGATGAGAATATTTTCTGCAAACGTTTAAGTCTATTATTTGACTTTTTTTTTGCCTATGAAAAATCCAAGAAACCCTAAACCGTTTGATACTTGTTTGGTTCAAACTAGTGCCGTAATGATAAACAAAGCGTCAGCAGAAAAAAGTAAAAAGTGTAAAAAGCAGAAAAAAGGACTAAGTGCCAGCAAGTTCTATAAGTAAATTTTCAAAAACAATAAAATCGAATGCACGAAATATAAGATTTTGATTTTTATTTTGATATATTTCGTAAGCAATCTTGTGTACCAAAACGTACGCTGAAGAGCGAAACGACGAGTGTAAAAATAGTAACAAAACTTTGCACAAAATTTGCACCGTCACTCATCACATTGTAATCCCTCGTTCTTCTCGATTCAATGCGCAAATGAAAGCCATAAAACACCAATGCAGAGAGATGCTGATTTCGTTTTATATCCCCATATAAGACCGGGCACATTGTAAGCCCACATTCAACAAATACCGAAAGAATTCCTCCAAACATATTTATAAGCGTGACAATTTATTCCCAAACACCGAAACCACTCCGAAAGATGGTGCTGTCACTCTTTGACGTATAAATATGTATATTCCAAGTGTCGAACAGATTAGGTCATGTATCGAATAACTTTGAACCAACCGGTATGAAAAAAGGAAAGAAAAAAGGCATGACAAGGAACGGCGCGCAAAAAGTGAACTGAAGAGGATTCCCGAGAGCTGGTGTGACTGGAATATGGCTTACAGATGTGTGTACAAACCGCTTATTAGGTGACACCCCCCTTTATTTTCGAAAGATCCTCCAGTCTATCCAGCCAGACACTTGGAGTTCCAGCGCGGCGGATCGGAATCTGAGTGGCTCGTGTTCATCAACCCGGGAGTCAGCAGCTAAGCGACATTCAAAAGGCTGCCAAACAATTCATCACACCGGAATCTGTATTTCAGTCAGCAGAAGAGGGCAAATAGTTTCATTTTGTCGAGCCTGCCTGCTTGCATGATGGACCCAACACAAAGAATGGGTCCCCGAACATCATCAGTCAGTCAATCGTGTTGTTGCATCGTTCTTCCCATTCAAATAGGATTATCCGACGACAAACTTGACTGTCATCTTTTCAGCCGTCCTTCCTCTTCTAGAATCAAGAATAAAAGGCTGACGGACTTCTTACTCGTCAATCGAGCGCCTCCAGCGACATGTAGTTGCTCCCGTAGGAATAAGCCTCATCGTAAGAGAAACATCGGAAAAGGTTGGCTCCGGATAGATGATATGGTATGCAAAGGGTACAAAAACATCCAGAACCGTCCCTGTCCGTTCACCGGGGAGGCGTCGGCGTCGGTTGGGCGAATTCCTTCTTTTCCAAACAATCGACCAGAGCACGCGACAGGAATTCTGAAAAGGTTTCATTTGAATAATAAGTTCGGTCGTACGGAGAAAGAGGAGAAAGATTGGAGTTGAGAGGTCCAGCCACTGTTGGCGCTGCCCGTTGTTTAGAGGTGGTTGCCCATTGTTGAAACTTCATTTTGACATTTTGAGTTGAGTGGGCTTAAAAAAGGTTGCAGTGAGTGGTGACGGGGATTAGAACTAGAAAAATAAACTTCGTAAATCATCCGGACCGTATAAAGAGGCAATACTTCATTTCAAGAAATTTAATCTCAGATTCTGTATTGAAAAAAAAAATATTAAAAATAGGCTTTCGAGTGTTTTGGTGAGCTAAAGCTAAGCTAAAGCTAAGCTAAAGCTAAGCTAAAGCTAAGCTAAAGCTAAGCTAAAGCTAAGCTAAAGCTAAGCTAAAGCTGAGCTAAAGCTAAGCTAAAGCTAAGCTAAAGCTAAGCTAAAGCTAAGCTAAAGCTAAGCTAAAGCTAAGCTAAAGCTAAGCTAAAGCTAAGCTAAATCTAAGCTAAAGCTAAGCTAAAGCTAAGCTAAAGCTAAGCTAAAGCTAAGCTAAAGCTAAGCTAAAGCTAAGCTAAAGCTAAGCTAAAGCTAAGCTAAAGCTAAGCTAAAGCTAAGCTAAAGCTAAGCTAAAGCTAAGCTAAAGCTAAGCTAAAGCTAAGCTAAAGCTAAGCTAAAGCTAAGCTAAAGCTAAGCTAAAGCTAAGCTAAAGCTAAGCTAAAGCTAAGCTAAAGCTAAGCTAAAGCTAAGCTAAAGCTAAGCTAAAGCTAAGCTAAAGCTAAGCTAAAGCTAAGCTAAAGCTAAGCTAAAGCTAAGCTAAAGCTAAGCTAAAGCTAAGCTAAAGCTAAGCTAAAGCTAAGCTAAAGCTAAGCTAAAGCTAAGCTAAAGCTAAGCTAAAGCTAAGCTAAAGCTAAGCTAAAGCTAAGCTAAAGCTAAGCTAAAGCTAAGCTAAAGCTAAGCTAAAGCTAAGCTAAAGCTAAGCTAAAGCTAAGCTAAAGCTAAGCTAAAGCTAAGCTAAAGCTAAGCTAAAGCTAAGCTAAAGCTAAGCTAAAGCTAAGCTAAAGCTAAGCTAAAGCTAAGCTAAAGCTAAGCTAAAGCTAAGCTAAAGCTAAGCTAAAGCTAAGCTAAAGCTAAGCTAAAGCTAAGCTAAAGCTAAGCTAAAGCTAAGCTAAGCTAATTTGTTCATCTATAATACATACTGGGATATTTAATTTTTTGGTAATTTGTGTATCTAACATTAGATATTTTCTAGGTACATATATCTTCTTTATTAGTAAGCAAGTCGTATGGAAATTGAGAAACATTTCTCGTGAAGTCATAATCAAAGCTCATAAAATGCCAGTTGAGGATGGAATGACTAACTTGACAGAAAAAAGATTAAACGCAAAGCTGATTCACCATATCGCTTTTGTAGGCGCCACGCGGAAATCATTGGAATTCAGCGACATTTGTTATTGTTTCGTTTTTTCGCAAATCGCATCGAATTCGGGGTTAGCTCTGCTGACGACGACGAAACTCAGGTAATAAAGGCAATCGTGTTTGTTGGGATTGGTTTTTTTTCACTTTTCGTAGGTATCTCGTGAACTCCTGGACATGAGCGACCATTTACATTCCGCAATCGTGCTTTATGTAAACACCCGGGACCGTTGCACGTAAGGTCTTTTCTAATTAATATTTCGGTCGCGTAAAAGCCTGATGCTTTCTATTGCGCTACCGCTAGAATATCTTAAACAAACCAGGCAGGCAGCAGGAGTCTCTCAGATATGCAGCAGAAGTAACGGCTGTTTGCATGATGATGTTATGATCTGCCGTATAAACGAAGATAGGCAGCAACGAATAATGGTCGAAACTGTCAGCAAAACTATTCGTCTTGTGGTGGAGTGGGTACGATAAAATTCATTATCAGAGGGAAGGAGAAGTTACTTCCTTGAAAGATGGAACTATAGTTCGAACTTACAGCTTAAGATAAAACAAGAAATCAATAAAGTCATGATAATCTTTTATCAATGAAAAAAAAAACGTTGTAGATTAACAGGCTCAAGGTCCTTCAAGCAATTATGCATATTGTGTAATAAAAATGAATGGCAGCTCATGGCAGGCAAAAGCACTAATACTATAAATAACCGGTCCTCCACTTTCCTTCTATCTCGTTCATTCCCCATCCGGATTTTTTTTCGAAAACTAACCGAAGCCGCCCAAGAATAAGTAAGTGAATAAACTGATGCAGGATCCCGAATGGGGATAACCGAAGCCTAACCCACAACAGCGATGGACCGGTTCATCGAGAGGGTGTATAAATATACACTGCTGCTCTGGTGCTGACTTCCCGAATCTTGAAGCTGTTCGAGCCAGGACGAGCAAAGGAAAACCGGGTGGAACTAAACCACAAGAATGCAAAACATTACCGATAAGGGGTGTCGACTTGAATAAATTCAGACATTTGTAAGGCAAAGGGAGTTTCAAGGTAGATTTTGTTTCCGTTTTCGTTATTTTTAATGAGATCCTATACTTGAGACAGAATAAATTTGCCGTAATTTTAATCTTACAGGAGAAATTATAATAAAATGAGCTTTAAAAGTATCTTATTCAGCTAAATATCTCTGATAAGTTCTGATTAAAGGGACTCAAGGAAGTTCTACCAACTTTTCTTTACGCCCCAAAGAAAACAATATTATGATCACATTTCGACTAGAGTAGATATCAGATTATAAGATCAATTCACCAAAAAAAAATGTATTTGACACGCCCTGGTTTTGAAAGGTTTGGGCTCTTCCTAAGAAATACTATACCTATGTAATTTTATGAATGCATGCATACGTTAATGAGGAAAGTTTTACCTCTTGGAGTATCTGTTTACACTTTTTTTTAATGCCGGTATACACTTTTATGAATATTCAATGGTATCAAGAAACCTGATGTGTATTTTAAGACGCAGGCTTTAATAGAGATTATAGAAAGGAACAAAAAAATATTCGAAAACAGTGATTATTTACTAAATTTGTAACTGGTCCATATTTGTATAGGATGATTTTTCTGACACTTTTTTCAACGCGGCAGATTGGAGGATAGCGTTCAAGTCTTCGAAGCCAGGGGTCATGAGATCGAATCTCGATCACGGCATACAAAGTACACTTTCTATGGGCTGGTGGTTTCAGAATTTGTAAGATGCTAGCCATCATATCGTTGAAGAACTTGGTAGGCTGTGGAAGAACAAAGCGGACGCGTTTTTTTCTGACAGTAAAAACTGCAATTCCGAAAATTGAAAATTTATTAAGTTTTTAAAAAATTATTGAAGACCGAAGCTTTGATTAGAATTTTCTGAAGAAGTGAACCCGATAGTCTCCCCAACATCAACTGATCTATCTCAGTCAAGAATTTTCGATACCTGGAAGAAATGGTCAAGAGTCAAACATCGGCCCTCCGTGAGTGCAAGCAACGGAAAACATCAGGAGGGAACCCAATTGATTTATTGATCGAGTTATCTTCATCACCAAATCCCCAAAAAGCTAAGTACACTTTTATTCAAAACATGAATACTTAATGAAATTTCCATAGGATGGTTTTCCTTCTTAATCTTGTGTAGAGGATGATAGTATGTATTTGATCCATTCATTTAATTTTTCTCCTCTCCAACCTATTTTTTTTTTTTCATATGATACAAAATGCAATGCATATTAAATGACGAACAGTAATTTAAAATAAATTTTCATACAAGCTCATATTTAAATTTTTTTAATAAAGTGAAAAAATAAAGTGTGCAAAAAATAAAGCACATGAAGTTTAAAATTATAGTCCGTACTTTCCATTTAAATTGTGTTTTTTTTTCGTATTTCAAGATCTTTTGCTGCCTGAAAGGTAGCTTAAAATTGATTAAGTTGAAGTAAAAAGCGTTAGGAAAGTTTAACTCTATGTATCTTCGTTACGATAGCTAATCTACCAAAAATTGTGCATCCTAGATTTCTTTTTTCAAATTTTCATTTGGTTTTTATTGATACGGAGAACTGTTTTTTTTCTCCTAACATTTAAAGAATCATTTAACACAATCTAGTATTGCTTTTATTTGAGGAATTTGATATACTTTTTTTCCTTACAACACAAGTTTTTTTGAGCTGTTAAGTGTTTGTTCTAAAAGGCTTAAAACTTTGGATGGTAACTCAAAATGCATACAATGTGTTCAGAAATATAGTTGTTTGATGTAGTGTTTCTAGTTTTATAGTAACACGTAGCGATGGTTTTGCACAATCAGCGCAAAAAGTTTGTGGAGTTTAAATATAGTTTGTTGATTTAAAGATCAAATTCAGATAGTTTTGTGTCATGAAATTGATAACAGTCCTCGGCCGGAAGCGTAGCAGGAAAAACCGATCGTATTAAGTGTAGTACGACCATTTTGGATTCTTTTGATATTGATGATTAATGAAAATATTGAGGCTAGTTAGAATATTGTACTATTAATTTTCAAATAGTTAGCAAAGGTCTTTAAAAAATATCTAATAATACCCCAACTTGCTAAAGTACATTTTCAAGAATATGATGTGTCAATTTCAAAAATTTGATCAATCAACGTTAGATGCTTGTTTTGAAAATTTTTAGTACAAACATTTATCAGGGAAAATAGTAAGGGTTTATAGTAAACTTTAACATAAATATTGCTAATTTTCTAGCAGGCCCAGCAATTTTGATGGGATCGTTTTAGTTTCATGTTTATTTAAAATATTTCGGTAGGTATATAACATTAAAATATCAATGCATTTGACTAAAATTACGTCAAATTTAAAATTTTTCAAAATTTTTGTTTATCAGCCTCAATGGTAGAGCTAGATGTTTCAGTAGGAAACTTTAGGAGAATAGGAGGTGTAGGACGAAATCATCACCCGCAATGCTGGCCAAGCATCTCCCAGGGTTTACCTTTCCCAATTACCTGTTACAAACCTCCCCACGTTTATGGGTGGATCGTAGAGATCTCTGCATCTACTTGTTAAATAAACGTGAGTCACTTAAGCGACTAACATTCCTTCCCCTTTTCCCCACACAGTCCGCAGGGTTCGGCCAGGGCACCTTCAACATTCTGTGGGGACTGGTTTTTCAGTTTAAGAGATTAAATAATCTAAGGCAACGAACTGAAAGACTTCAGTTTCTATTGAAACTACAGGTTAGAAAGTGTAGCATCATCTCAAAAGATAAGCTGGTACAATTTTAAAAAACTGTAATTTCATAAAACGGAGAGTTGCTGAGTAGCGCCAACCGAAGTTTTAGGCGACTGTTCATGCGAATGCGAATGCGAATGCGAATGCTAGCCATCATATCGTTGAAGAAGTACCCCTTAGTGTTGCGCCAGCTCATCCCAGACAACCAGAAGTCGTATATTATTTTACAGATTATATTGTATGAATGTTATTTAAACATCATGTTATTTAAGTCATTTTTCACCTAATATCATCAAACTGGAGGTTGCCGCGTCGAAAATAACAATTTTTATCGTTATGGACCAGTCTACTGTCACAGAGTTTGTTATTAAACGAAATAAATCGTCCGTAGTTGAACTTTATCCTACCACACAATTGCCTGTTCGCTTTTGCATTAACCAAAAGTAATAAATTCTTGTTGACTTCGATGACATCGGGTTGAGCTCGGCCTTCCAGAGCGAGAATCTTTGGGGGACCAGTGACTAAAAGGTGGATGGGTGATGAAGGGGAGCCAAAGAGAGTTGCGTTCATAAGTCAAGATCAAGATTTTTATTTTTTCATTTCTCCCACCCTCTTTCTTCGAGGAACCCATCAAGTCGAGTGGTCAAGCTCTGGTGACTAAGCAAGTACCGCGAAAAATAATAACAAATTCGAATGAAGGCATGCAGGCACAGACGACGGTAGCCAGCCAGCAGGTCGATGGTTAAGGTCGTTGGCTTCTTCCGGTAGATGCGGAATTGGGAGTCATGAATGTGTCTTTCAGAGTAATTTGAATCAAATAGAATCTAGCTTTACGGTCACTTGGCAAAAGTAATAAAATCACAGACATATTCATTTGTTTTCAGATTCATAGCCTTTTCACAAATCTATGCAATTTTTTTATTTTACAAATATTCGCAACAGATACAAAATAAAAAGATTTCTTCTCTGCTTGACAGTCTCAAATAAAGCTTAGTTCTTTTAGAAATGGGACAGTTACGAATGCGTGTATCTCAAAAACCTTTCGTTTGATCTAAATACATTCTATGAAGGAAATGAAGGTAATCTTATGATAATTCATGGAAAAATTTGAAAAAAATTATTTATCGTTTTTTTGTAAGAATAAATTCTACCTTATTCTTGGTACCTCCCTTCGGCCAGCGCACACTTGTTTCAGTCATGATTATGATCAGTTTTTCAAACTAATACTTCGTCTAATCTGTATTTTAGGTGGCAACATTCCCCTCCTTCAATTTCTGATACTTTTCGGACCAATACTTCTCTTTTAAAAGAAACTTAGGCCACTTTAGTGGATACAGCTGTTTCGAAATTAACAAATTTGATTATTTTCGAGCCACTTTTTGAGCGTTTTTAAAGGAATTTCTACTGGCGAAATCTTGCAATAACGAAGTAAAACCATGAGGAGATTGAACTTAAAGTATAATCGGTTAGTATAGATCGTAGGTTGCGAAGGGTACATAAAAGATTACTCTTTTTAGGCTTTTGAAAAGAGTGAAAACCATAGTTTTCGTTTTGAAAATTGTTGTTTTTTTTCCACAGGAGCAGAATTTTGGCAAATCATTATATTTTATACAAAATAATAAGCAAATAATACTTTAATATACTCGGGACCTTGCCACGAGCAGACGTGGTATAGGATTCAAACGCTGGAATTTGTTTAAAATAGGGTATTTCATAAGTTTTGTCGTTCATCAGAAATCATCTGTCCCATAGCCTCGGAACCAGATATACAGCTTATGAGCTGTAAATCTAGCAAAAATTTTTTGTTTGAGGTTAGGTTTGAATGATTCATTAAGAGGCAACACTTTCAGCTTATCGGAGAAAATTTTTTTATTGGAAATTTCAGCGATCTACCCTTAGATTTTCGCTCATTGAAAATTAAAAATGCTGGTATGAGACTTGACTTCCCTGATGACCCTTAGCCGGAGTTGTCGATCATATGCTTCACTCCAATGGTTGATTTGAACTTTATGGACATTTTTAACAGTATTTCCATACTTTTCCACCACTCACACACAGTAGTTCTTTGAATAATCAACGGTTTTGTCGGCTATCAATTTGATAATGATGGGTTTTGAATGAAACTGTGCAAAAATATTTTTTCCTTTTTCTCTTGCATTGTAAATATCTCAAAAACGCGTGAGTTTTAAATTTTGAAAAAAATAGGTCGGATAGTACTTTTCACAGGCAACAAAATGCTGTCAAAATTTTGAATGTCCGATTACCAGTAAACGAGCTATTAGCAAAAGAAAGTGTCCCATTTCTAAAAGAACTAAGCTTTACTACATTGTTTACCAAATTTGACCACACCTTCTAGAATAGATAAATATGATCCACCCACAGAACGAATCTTAGTCTTTGGTCTAAGATTCACAGCACTCCAGCTATGTGTTGCTATTGGCGTTAAACTCAGCCAAAAAATCTTATAAAAACAGACTCAGTCGATTTGGGTCATTTCCCATTTTTTTTTTTCTAAAGCTTAAGGGCTAAAAAGCGTCGTTTAGGTTCAAAACTCATCAATGGATTTCTAAACTCTTTTAGGGAAATGTTCTGCTGAGCAACTTTGTTAAAGATTCTAATTCCGTGTATTTTAAGGCAAAAATGATTATAAGCTGAAAAATAGGGGTTTGTCTTTTGGCATTGAAAAAAAAAATAATTCAACTGACATCACTGTGAGGTATTGCTAGTAAAGTAGTCATAGGATACCTCGCTAGGCAGTTGATTTTGAGAACAAAATATAAAAAAAATCTATTTTAATTACCCATGTAAACGTTACTTAAAAATTCGGCACTTCACTCGTGAATTGTCACGAGTGTATTTTGGACGAGAACGAGGCTTTTCAGATTTCATGTTTTGAGAAATTAGTAAGATGCAAGTCATTATTTCATTGAATGCCAAAAGACATACCCCTGTTAAACCGGTCATAACTTTTTTGCCTAATAAGATACGAAGTAACAGTCTTCGAAAAAGTTGTTCAGCGGAAATTTTTTTTAGAAAATTGATAAATTGGCACAAAAACCATTAGCTTGCTTAGTTCAATAGGACAAACAAAAATGATGTTGATTTTTCAGTACAAAATATTAAATTTTCCCATACCAACCTAAAAGTTCAAATTTACTCATGTAAACGTTACTTAAAAATTCTGCAAAAAATCGTGAAAGAGTTTTGAACCAAAACGAAGCTTTTAGGACTCCAGGGTTTGAGAAATTCAAAAATGACCTCAAATTGACTCAGTCTAATATAACATTTTCTTCGGGCGTATACAACTGATTCACTGAATTCCTCACATAACTGTTTTAATCCTTTAAGCACACACAGGTCGCAAGTCCGGATGTACTGCAATGCGTGTTTTGAATGTTCCATTATGGACCAATAAAAGTTTACAAGGGGAACTGTTTTTTTAATATATTTTTTCAAGCCGATATTTTTGGTACGGAACTTTTTTTTTAATTTGAAAGACTGAGTTACAGATTCCATATAGGTACCGTTAAACGGAGTGTATTGAAAAAGTGCGAGTGATTTAAAAAACATTCAAACGTTTGAAAAAATGTAGTACTTAATACACGCAAATAGTGTGTGTTCATCTCTCAATTCTTCTAATACAGAATTAATAAGTGAAATACGTGTGAACGTGTGAATTGAGATATTTAACCACGTTACTTTATTCTTATTGGGTGATCCTCTTTGACCCCGAGATGAGCAACAACTCGCAACATGTGTGTGCGGCCCGCGAAGCTTTTCTCAAATTGAATTTATTTGAAGATTTTTTTCCTACGATAAATTGTTAACCATCATAAAATACTGGTCCATACCAATTTAAAAAAAAAATATGTCAGTAACTTGGTAAAATATGCACTATCAGATTTTTAACTTTTATTAAGTATTTATTGTGTTCTTTTAAAGGCGTAGATGTAACATTATTTATTGAAAAAACGTAATACATATTGAGGTTTTTTTTGTTCAGATTACATTTTTTTTCCTAATTAATTAACTACCACTTTGAAATTCAAATCCGTGCAAGCGAGTCGGGAGAGCAAACAAATATCGGAAGGCTACAGATGATCACATGCTTTTCTAAGTCCTTTAGTGAGATCTTTATTTTCTTGTTTCAAGCAAAGATACTGATGTATGATAAATATGCTCAACCGATAATATATTTTTTTAAATTTAAATTGTTCTTCAAATTTGAAAAAATAAATAAATGCTAGTTCTGTTAGTACTCAAATGCTGAAAAAACCGTTTACAAGTGAGATATTTTTATTCTTGAAAATCGACAGAAATGAGGAAAATTGAATAATAAAAACAGGGTGAACGATTTTAGAGTTCTTTTCAACATGACTCAGTATTGAGATGTGTTGAGATCTTTGACAAAAATTCAGAATTTTTGACAAACACATTATTTATAATTTAGTGATTCGACATAAAAGGTTTGATCTAGAGATTGCTCTTAGAGAGGGTGATAAGTAAATTTTCGAAAAATATGGAAAAATTGTTTGAGTGATTGGGAAAAATAAAAACTGTGATAGGAAAAATGTTGATGATAAAGGTGAAGAGAATTCAGCAGCATGTAAATAATGATGAAGGCAATTTGAAAAAAAAAAGTTTGTTCAAAGAATTCTGTACATCTGTTTGTGGATGGCTCAGTATTAGGCAGAACGCAGACAAATGTTTTTTTAACGGTATGAAGTTGAATTTACGTTTGTTTATCTAGTTGGGGATATGGAATGACCATTTGTTTATTTTGATCAGATTAGAAATCCATAAGCAATTTAAAATTGAAAATCATACTTTATTTATTTTCAGCCAAAAATAAATCTGTTGGTATGATTTCAACTTACTCAAATGAGCATATCTCTGGTTGTATGGTTAAAACTACATCTTAATAATTTTTAAATTATTACAATATTCGGGTAATTTACCCAAGCCATTTACCCAAGTTTCAATTATTTATAGGGGAGAGGCAGGCTATATGCGCATATTAAGGAAAGCACTCATTTTCTCCCATATTCCAATAGATAGGAGTCTTAAAACTATATACACATGAGCGGACATCTGTTTTATAAACTTTAGAGCATTTTTTCTGTTAAAATCTCTTACAGCTTTTGTGAAAATAATTTTATAATAAAAGAAGTCAAAATAGCCGATTTCCATAACTGGCGGGCTAAATGCGCATATTTATGTTTTTAGCTATATTTCATTAACACTTGCAATATTTTGAAATTATTTCATTGAAAATGGTAAAAACGGATGTTGGGCATTCGTCAAGGCTGAAATTTTGGTGAAATTTTTTACATCACTAGTTCTTTTGCATGAAACATAGTTAAGTATGCCATAAGGCCATATTTCATGGTAATATTTTGTTTCTATCGTATTTTTATCGGATTAGTATGAATATCTTCTTTTTTCGCTGTAAGATCGTGATTTGAGCGTAGATTTAATGTCTAAATGATAAAAAGTTAAAAATTTATAAGACTAATCTATTTTTCTTGATATAGGCATTTATCCTGCCTTGATATGGGCATTCAAAACCTGTCTCTTATTCCAGTATTTTATCATTTACAACTTTGCCAAAAGCTTCAATTTGTTGAATTTCCGATTTCCAGATGAATAAGAAATATAAACCATTTAAATTTTTGTTCACAGAATCTGTACGCACGATAATTAAAGTTCCATATATTATAACAAAACTGACAAAAATCTTGTTTGAATTTTTAAATTTTTGCGACTTAAAGCTTAGTTCTTTTAGAAATGGGACACTTTCATTTGCTAATAGCTCGTTAACTAGTTATTGGATATTGAAAATTTTGACAGCATTTTGTTTCCTGTAAAAAGTACTATTCGACCTATTTTTTTCAAAATTTAAAATTTACGCGTTTTT
This sequence comes from Uranotaenia lowii, assembly GCF_029784155.1. Taxonomy (NCBI): domain Eukaryota; kingdom Metazoa; phylum Arthropoda; class Insecta; order Diptera; family Culicidae; genus Uranotaenia; species Uranotaenia lowii. Next base: position 218,890,110 of record NC_073692.1, on the reverse strand, counting down.
GAGATATGTACGATGCAAGAGAAAAAGAAAAAAATAATTTTGCACAGTTTCCTTGAAAATACGTCATTATCAAATTGATAGCTGACAAAACCGTTGATTATTCAAAGAATTACTGAGTTTTTGTGGTGGATAAGTATGCAAACACTGTCAATAATGTCCACAAAGTTTAAATCAAGCATTGGAGAGAAGCACATGATCGCCAACAACGGTTAAAGATCATCAAGGAAGTCAAGTCTCATACCAGCATTTTTAATTTTCAATAAACGAAAAACTAAGGGTAGATCGCTGAAATGTCCAAAACAATTTTCTCCTTTAAGCTGAAAGTGTTGCCGAGTGATGACTCATTGAAATCCAACATCAAACAACTATTTTTTGATAGTTCCAAAGCTCTTAAGCTTTAAAACCGGTACCGAAAAAAAAAACGTTCAAAAATGTGGTAAAAAATAATCAAATTTGTTCATTTCGAATTAACTGTATCCACCAAAATGCTTCCAGTTTCCAGTTTCCAGAGAAGTATTGGACCAAAAAGTCTCAGAAATTGAAGAAGGAGGGTGAAGCCACCTAAAATATAGATTTTACGAAGTATAAGTTGGAGAAACTGATCAATACCATGACTGAAAAAAGTGTGCGCTGGCTAATGGGAGATACCGAGAATAAAGTTGAAATTTCTTTAACAAAAAACGGTAAATATTTTTTTTCAAAATTTTTCATGAAAGATCATAACATTACCTTCTTTTTCTTCATAGAAAGTATTTCGTTCAAACGAATGGTTTTTTAGATACAGGCATTCGTAACTGTCCCATTTCTAAAAGAACTAAGCTTTAATATAACAATTTAATTTTTTCATGCCTTGTGTTAAAAGCGTATTACCATCAAACTGCACTAATTAGATATGATGAATCTCCAGCCATATCGTCAATCGGCTGTATGCGCATATTACTCAACATGCACATTTAGGAACACTTCCCCCTAATCGAAATATTTTCTCTTTTGAGTTCCAATTTGAAACCGTATGCTGCTTCATTACTTATCGAAGCCCGTCAATGTATTTATTCAATAATTTTACACATTTTTCACTTCCATTAAAGTTCCATTGAAATATCAAATGAAAGACGTGAATCAAAAACAATATAAAACAATTACACATTTAAAACACAAATAAGCACTTACCTAGACAAATGAAATATAGATTGCTTATCATTATATATAATTTAATTAAAAAGGTATGCTGAATAGTTTCTTTATATCTTATCGAATACTTACAGCGTTTTTTTGCTGTGAGTTTTGAAAAACGAGTCAGTGTCTTAATAACACGATTTAACAATTGAACAGTTTTATCAACTCCACCAGTGAGTGTGACTACAAAGAGCGGGCAGACTTTACAAAAATAACCTTGCTCAGTTTTGGAAAAAAAACTAGCCAACTTTTGAATGTTTCCAAATGCTCTGCACTTGCGTATCGTTTTCTTTCAGCACATCGACTTTTCAAATGCTCGGGGTATGGAAATGAAAATTGTGGTGAAGGTACCCAGTGTCTAGTTAAAATGTTAAACTTTGTAATATCATCTTTAGTTGAGTTAGGTTTACGATGGAATCTGCAACAAATTTAAAAAATGCAGAACATAAACTATAACTTTACCGAAGTTTACTTACAAATCTGTGAAATTATGAATTTATCTGTAATTTTGACAAACTTGCTCAACATGCAACAATGCAATGATCTTCAAACTAAAAAACAGTTTCCCTAGTTTGAGAAAAAAATCAAACTTAAATTGGGAAAAAACTTCGAAAATGCACACAGAGAAAGGGATGTTAAGTCTTTAAATTTAAATTTCCACTGAGAAGACAATGATTTATTTTTTCTCACTATTAGTTTTACGGATAAAACCCTCTTACGAACCAAAAAAGACCTTCAAAAATCTTCTTTTTTAATGAAAAAGGGAAGCCAATAACGTTTCTTTTTGTAAGAAAATTATTTGCGAAAAAGCACAAATCAATTTAAAATATCAAAAAAAGGCCCAGATCTAGTTATGTTATACAAATTCATTTTTTTCCTTACACTTTGTATTTAAAAATAACGATGCAAAATTTTTGTTTTCATTAAACACATGAATTCGATTTATTTTCCCTTTTAACAGTAATCTATTCGTCAGAAAATTGTCGCTATAAAAATGAAGTAAGGCTCTGCTAAAAATTAATACATATTTTTTGAGTGCGCCGAAATTGGTCAAATTCAAATTGGCCCGTTGCTTGCAAAGGTTGCTCACCCTTAACTTAACCTATTCGAGACTAAGCGTTTTTTTTTTCGAATGTTCCGCCGAGGTGCGAAGCGTTTGTTGCGCCATTGGTTAAAAAAACAGTATTCAGAATAATTGCAAACTTTTTTAAACGAAAACGAAACGAACACACACATATAGGATCTCAGTGAAACTTCATGTTTCTTTGAAGAGATCTAAATTCTACCTTAAGACTAAATCGTACATCTTTCAAGGATATAATGGCTAGCATCTTACTAATGCTAACACCATCAACCCACAGAAAGAGTACTATGTATGCCGTGACCTAGACTTGATCTCATGACCTCTGGCTTAGAAGACTTGAACGCTATCCTCTAGGCCACGGTCGGCGGCTTAAACATCTGAAAAATCGATCCGTCTCGAGCGGATTTCAGCCTTCGTGCCTGTTGAGTACTAGAAAGACAGCTTTTAAATCTTGTTTTTTTCACGATTTCGAGACCAAGCACGCTGAAAGTAATGATACGCTTTAGCAAATGTATTCTCATCTGTAAATGGCCGCAGTCCGTGGCGTAGAGAATAGCCTTCTAGTCTTCTAAACCAATGGTCATGAGACCGAATCCCGGTCACGGCATACATAGTACACTTTCTGTGGGTTGGTGGCTTTAGCATTTGTAAGATGCTAGCTATCATATCCTCGGAAGATGTACGCTTAGAGTTAAGTGAAAGGAATCTCTTCGAGGTAACATTATGTTTCATGAAAATCCAGTATGTGTTTGTGTTCGTTAAAAAAATCAGTGAAAAACGGGGTGAATTTCCTAAAATTAATAATATAAGTGGTCGTTTTACCCTACTTTCCCCTACTTTGAAGGTTTTCAAGAACAAATTTTTAGGTGAAATTATCGTGGTTCTCCGATTGCTCAAATGCACTCTCCTTATAACTAATTGATAGCACTTGCAAAAACACTGGAAAATGTGTTTTTTTTCTAAAGTAAAGCTCAAATATACACAGCTTCCGAATTGAGTGATTTGCTGAAAATAAAACCTTAATCTTGGGATCGCATCTGTTTTTGTATTCAAAAAGTCTTTCTTTAAAAAAAATATAATATTTCCTACGAATCAAGAAAGCAAAACAATCGAATGATTGACATCGAATCGTGACATGTAAAAGTTATTGATTAAGTCTTAGATTTGATGCAATTTTGAGCAGCATCAATATTTTTACGACACAAATAAGATTGACAAATTCAAAGAAAAACCGGTTTTCGTCTTTTTTTTTTAATATTTCAGGCTAGCTTAATTTTTGTTGAAATTTCAATTTTCTTTCAATGATAAGCTGCTTAATATTCGTATATTACATTGGAATAGACGGAAGCGTGCGCTTTATCTCATGCATACATCTGTAATGTTTGCAGACAAAGAAAACGAATATCAAAAACTAAATCCTTCCCAAGACATTTGGTCCTTTTTGTTCCTCCCAAGTCTGTACTTTCCACGCTGTTGCATGAGAAGAAAGAGATTCCGAATAAAAACTTTTTCAGATTGTAAAATTAACGAAAGATTTTCTGCTAAACAGATTCTCACCAGACATGCAAATTATTCCACTGCTCTCGGTATTCGGTACTATCAATATTTAGATATAGCGAGAGACTTCTCAATTCAAAACGCCTCGTTTGTTGCCGCTGTTTACGCGTTTGACCATGGAAAAATATTGTTTACAGAAAAGTTCCGTCAAATCGCGTCATTTGCAATACCAATATAGTAGTCAACACGAGAGCGTTCAACACAGTTGAGCCGCCCGGTTGCGATTTTAATTTTCCCCTTTTGTTTGGATCCACGGAGGATTATTCTTTTCTTCGAAGATACTCCGACTTCAAGCGATAGAACCGTTATCGTGCCGTATTATTGCTCGGCGCTTTCCTACACTGCTGCTTGCTGGACTAGGGTTGAAATTGGGATAAAATGATGAAGCACACAATGTCCGTTCAAGAATTTTAATCATCCGTTTGCGATAAACACAGTGTTTGCTGCTGCTGTGTATTCAAATCGGTCGATTCGAAGCAGTCAGTCCGCTGAAAATAGCACGTGCCCGATGATATTTTTCGATGTTTTGTTTACGAGAATTATTTTGCGGCTGGATTTTGATCAACGATGACGAGGTGACGCACTAGTTTGTGCTACAGTTACAGATGACAGGCGTTGTGTTTACTGTTTATGTTACTTTTGCGAAACCAAATTGATGTTTCGTTAAGCAACTCACAGACGAAAAATAACTAACAAAAATAAGATATTACAAATTGAAATGAAGGCAACGAGCCTAAAATACTTTCATGATGAATCACCGGTAAAGTTGGAGAACTAAATTTTTTTTCTTCGATTGAATTCGTCTCATTATCTGTAAGTTGCACACAACAGTTCTACTTTCGTGCGTTTTGAAGTTCCCTCGAAACACAACACGACAGCTGAGCGCAAAATTTGCCAACTGATAACAACTGCTGATAACATCAGTTGTAAAGGCAGACGTGCGATTTCACAGTTCGATTACATTGTATTGGGCGATGATTGTGTGGGTTGTTTCAGATAAGGTTTCGGTAATTCGCTGATTCCCGATAAGGTGATAATGCATGCAAACAAATTCTGATCCTACTTCAAACTTAAACGTTCATTTGTATGGTCGAAAATGTTCAATGGTAGCTTTGTGCAGTTCAATTCGACAAGGGGTTAAGTATAATTTACTGCATCGGTCGAACAGTGTGCAGGATGTACCGATTCACTCAATTGCTACCGTAAGTGAGTGTTATCAGTGTAAGTTTTATTGTTGAGGGTACCATTTGTGTTGTAAACACTGACTTTAACACAACAATTGGGTCACCGATATCTTGTGGTTCGGTACTTCCTTTACTCGAATAGTGTGAGACTTTCTCCAGAAACGGGGCCTTATCATCCATAACATTATTATCATTGGAAAAGGGAATTGTCGTCGTCGCTAGAAAGCAACGATAAACTTTCCACAGAAACCAAGAAGCATCACAGCACGACGAAATCTGCGTGTAACGCACACCGTATATATTTATGTTGCAGAATATATGCGATCGTATCGTAAAACTGGCAAGCGTCATTTCACAAAACGACAGCACACGACACGGCCAAAAGTGTGAACCGAGAACACATGTTGATGTGACTTTATTGCACCCCGCAGCTATCTTCTTCAGCTGGTCTTTCTTCTTCGTCTATGGAAATTTGGTATCTATACCAAACGGATAACGCCAGCGTCGTTTTCTGAGCCAAGGGACTATCCAATGGCACTGGTCGTAACTAACAAATGTTGATGTTATACGGCCATGTAGTTTTCGTGGTCGGAGAGAGGAAAAAAAATACACACCGATAACATCTTTTCATGTCTCATTCATGCATTGTACCCATCTAACATAGAAGGACGCTAGAATATGCTTCCAATCTATAGATAGTCTAAAAAATCGATCGATCTGCAATGGGACTATTCCGACCCGATCGTCATTGCTGCTGCTGCTGCTGGATTATGTTAAGTGTAACCGCATCATCGATACCACAAAATATAGAGCTGATTTGGGTCTTCTTGCGGTTAAGCTGGTAGCCAATTTTCTCAAGTGGAGAAAACAAAATAAACCCTCTACTTATTAGAATTGCAGCAGCAGCGGCAGCGTCAAGAGACAGGAAACGACGATACTCGGCCGGTTTTGTTTGGGGAGCAAGCCGTCAGACAGTCAGTCATATTATTGTAGTTGAACTTGCAAACATTGGAAACAGAAAAATTGTCGGTGTTGTAAACAAACATCATTGTGGCGGCACATCATCTGTAAAAGGAAAATCGAATGTTTCCATTTGGAGCCCGTGTGTTTACACTACTAGAATGTTTTCGTTTTTATGTTATTTCCCTTCTGATTAAAATGAATGAAACGGAATGATATGTTTGAGGAAGGCCGTTTCCGTGTTCGGCCTTCCGAACAATGCCGAGATGAGCCAATCGAACAGCGATCGAAGGGGTTAATGGATTACGGCGGACGATAATAAACAGCAACTTTAATTGAGAGTTGAACAAACAGGAAATTCAAAAAGTCTTTATCATTTTTTTCAGTAAGTGTACGGATCCTTATGATTTTTTTTCATATATTTGAATTTGTGCAAAAGATAGCTTATATGACATGAAATAATTGAGCTGAACATCCCAGAAGAGTTGAACCTATCAAAGCTAAAAAAAATATTTCCCATACAAGATCTGATAACTCTCTTTAAAGTCTACCTTCTATTGAGCTTTGTGCATCATGAAATCTATCGAAATTTTACAAAGTAAAGAAAATCGAAACAAACCGGGAGCAACATGCAATGATATGTATGTTTCCAACCAACCAGTTTGTTTACATTTTGTTTGGTTGACCTGTATTTTTTATGTAAAAAGTATCTACTTAAACACTATCGACACTGTATAAAATCAGTTTTGCTTACCAGATGATACATGATACAGATTTTAATCTATCAAACAACTTTGTTGACGACTTCAAAACGTTTTGATTTATGATTGAATATATAACTAAGATTCTTTCTGATTTGAAATTCCTTCAGAATTGCCTTAAAATTCACACAAATTGCTAAGGAAAACTAAACGATATGAAAATATCGGCAACTTTTGTTTATCAGAAGTTTAAACTACTCGTGGTCTTCGAGAATGTTTTCAGGTTTTCAGATGACCTCTTTTGAAAGAGGTCGTCCCTACAAAACCATATACTGTATTATCGATATTTCCGTGATTACGCTCCGCATTGAGATAAAAATTTGCACATAAGGGTGTTAAGGAACGGTTAAATAATTTTTAAAATGATTAGTTTTCGCTGTTTCTTAAGGATTGTGTTGAAAGACAGATTCACAGAATAGATGTACATACTAACTATTCTACAAAAGGCTTCAAGTTATCGACCAATTAGTTTGCTTCCTTCTTTAAGTAAACTATTTGAGAGAGTTATTTTGAATAGAATGATGATTCACATTAATCAGAATTCTATTTTCCCTGATGAACAATTTGGTTTTCGTCATGGACATTCTACTACACATCAACTTTTGAGTGTAACTAATATGATTAACGCTAGCAAATCTGAAGTTTATTCAACTGGTGTTTGGCTTGACAGTGTTTGGCACAAAGGTTTAGTAGCTTACCTAGCTCGATTTGATTTTCCCGTATATCGCACCAAAATTATTCCAGGGTTGCTAGCGATTTTTCGTTTTGAAATTCCAAAGTTTTTCCCGGTTTTTCCCAGGTTTTTCCCCGGTTATAAATGATGATCTTCTCGATATTTGTTATACTTGTTTTTCATATAAAATCATGGTGAATGAAAAAAAAAAATATACAGCTTCAAATTTGTAATAAATGTATTCCAAAACTGGTAAACCTGTTAGAAATCATGGCAAACACTTCGGCGTCTTCTAACACGTAGTCTTTTCGTATCAATTGACAGGTTTTATGATTTTTTTTAACAAATCTAACGAACGGGGCATCTATTCGTTGTTTTGCTCCGCAATTTCATCAATTTTGCAAAAATAAGTTCGATCAATTGATCTGGAAACTATAATGTAGTACTTACAGCAATATAATTTCTCAAGAATTTTTAAAAAGTGCTAGAAAAAAAAGTATAATTTGTATACAAATGTGTTAATAACAGTACATCAAAACATACTGTAAAATCATTATTTTCTATATGCAGTTATATTTTTTCGTACAAATTCGAAGATATGTTTTTGAAAAAAACGTTTTTTTTTTTCAAACAAAACAATTAATAACTTTAGTAATAGTGATTTGAACTAAAAGTTCGTGAAAATATAGAAATCTTACCTAAGCTTTCATTCGTCGTGTGAAACATCTTAAGAATTCACAGAAAACTGCTGAAAAAGTTATCAAAACAAACTTTAAAATTTGTATTTTACATATAGAATATGTTGTCCAGGCTACAAATATTCTAAATGCAAAGAAGTTGCGACTAGTTTATGTCAGGTTTTGTATTTTTTCGTAATAAAACTCTTTGGTGACATTTTTTTTTTCATACGACGTAATAAAAGCTCACGCGAGAAATTGTGTATAAGACAGGGCTTAACTTTAGTTGTTTGAGAGTAGGATATTATTTATTATCAGGGTAAAGACCTTAGATTTCGGAGACTTTAAGTAACAGTTTAACGTAGAATGAATTAAAAACTTAACACTTGCGATGTAATTCTTCGTTCCTCAGGCCAATTCAAAAGAAATACACAACAACAACAACATTGGAAAACCAATATCTTTTTCTGGTGAAAAAGAGATATAACTCTGCTCAAAAACGTCTCACGCTGCCAAATTATTTACCTTTTGCATAAAATAATTTTATGAAATATGTATATCGAACACTGAATAAATTGACGTCAAAACTCAAACTAGTACAGCCGAATCTGGATGTGCGAGAAACCTCTATAGTGAGAGAAAACATCAAGTCTCAAGCTTTGCAAAACACAAAACTTCTTCAAATGAAAGTGTAAAACATCCATAAGCTAGAGTCGTTTTCCTGACTAGACCAAGGAAATTAGAGAAAATAACACTTTTGTATCATATTGATACTTACTCAGAAACCTTCGAACTGATGCATCAACTGGTGTCAGGTGCATTTTTTCAAATACACATTGAATAGTTGCATTTGTACGTTGCTAACCCTCTAAAAAATAGAACCTGGTTAGGTTAGAAACCTCTTTAAAAATAAAAGCGATTCAAACTCCGTTTGTTTACTAATGAACGAAGTTAAGCGTTTATGAGATAAATCTATATCGAGACTCTTAAAAAAAAATACTCCCAAATTTTGAAATAATTTGAAAAATATTTTGAAACTCCGTGAAAAAATTTCAAACTTGTCAATTTTCCCGGTGAGGTGCCGAAATTCCCGGTTTTTTCCCGGTTTCCCGGTGACGTGATGAAATTCCAAAGTTTTTCCCGGTTTTCCCGGTTTTCCCGGTTCGCTAGCAACCCTGTTATTCAAAATTACTTGACAAGCCGAACTTTACAAGTAAGCTATAAAAATTCATGCTATGAAAGGACACCCATTAGAGCTGGTCCGAAGTAACACGGATAGTTTTTTTTTGGTTCCTCATGCCCCTTATAAAACCTAAACTTAATCTAGTAGCCTGTTATAAAACTTTAAATGTTACTTGGGGTGTCCCTCAGGGCAGTATACTTGGGCCAATTTTATACAATATTTTTACTTCTGATAAGAAGTAAAACCTGTACCAGAAGGAAAAGGTAGAAGATTATTTGCTGATGATACTTTGCTTTCAGCAAAAGGTCGAAATTTACGGGTGGTACGCAGTAGATTGCAACAAAATTTAAATTCCTTTTTAAATTTCTTAAAATGTGGAAAATTTCTCCTAACGCTGCCAAAACTCAACTTATTTTATTTCCCCATAAGCCAAGAGCAATTTTTTTTTTAAACTTTAAAGAAAATCATTCCATAACTTTTAATGAAGTATCATTAGAATGGTCTGATCACGTGAAGTACTTGGGACTCACACTTGATCGGAATCTTACTTTTAAAAATCACATAGAAGATATTCAATCAAAATGTAATACAGACCCCGTTCGATTATGGCAACATGCCCGAACATTTTGTGTTGCCAAAATCGAATGTTGCCAAAATCAAACGGTTTTTTGACTTCAATTTTTTTCTCTTATTAAAAAAAAATTATTATTTTTATCATTAACGTTCTTTTTAGTCAATTTCCGACCATTTAATCATTTTTAATTTATTTTTTATTATGTGTTTGATGCATTTTGCACTATTCTTGTTTTGTTCATAATGCTAGTTATTTTTTGTCACATTTTCTGTTTCTGTCTTTATCATTTTTCAGTCGTTTTTTTTTTGTCATTTTCAATCTTTTGTTTGTATTTGTTTTTTAAACTTTTTGAATTTTTCACCTTTTTGTCATTTTTGAGTACTTAAATTTAAAAATAAACTTTTGTTTTTGTTGTTGTATTTCATCATCATTTCAGAACGTAAAAACGTATTTATTGTGTTTATCAAAATTATATTGGTCTTGTTATAGCGAAAATCGCCAAAAATTGGATGTTGCCAAAATCGAATGTTGCCAAAAACTAACGGGGTCTGTAAATACACTAAATCTCTGTATTCTCTCATCAACAGGAAATCCAAGTTGTGTCTGCGAAATAAGTTATTCATCTACAAACAGGTGTTCCGACCAGAGATAATGTTTGCAGTTCCGATTTTCCGATTTGCTGCGCGACGAGAAAGAAAGCCATCCAGAGGATTCAGAACAAGGTTCTGAAAATGATTTTGCGGCTTCCACCTTGGCACAGCACCGAAGATCTTCATCGGATTGCGGGCATTGAATCGATCGAAGAGATGGCCAACAAAATCATCTCCAACTTCAGAGGCAAATCGATGCAGTCTTCCATCGCAGAAATTTGTTCTCTTTATAATTAGTTTAATTTTAGGATAGTTTTTAGTTTTAATTTTAAAATATTTTTTAAAACTACAGGATGTTCTCCTACATAAAAATGCTTGATTGCGTTCAGCAAATTTAAGTCGAATAAATAAATTTTAGTGATAAACTATAGGGCTCTGAAAGTTCATTATTGAACTGAACACCTAATTTAATGTAATATAATCTATATTATATATATAGAACAGGGAGAGAGACAGACCATAGAGAAATGTACGAAAACGCAAAACACTTCACTGGATCATCCGATTTGCATGCGATTTTTGTTTTTGTGTTCGTCTTCACGCGAAGAATAACACAACGGAGAGATAATTTCGAAAATGTTTTTGTGGAATTTGAAAATTAATTTTTAGTTTTTATTCGTATCAAATAAAAGTCATGGCACCCAATTTCCATTTTTTTTTTCATTCGAATTACCTAGAGTAGGAAGGCGCCAAAAGCAATCAAGACCTACTGATGTGCATCCATCTCTCTATAGGAAGTTTTGGCGCCAATTTTCGTTGCAAGTGTACTTTTCACGTGGCACCAGTACAATGGATACTTGGATGTGATTTTCCCTATAGGGTTCCGCAACTACGAAGCATAGCAAAGCCTGTACGAAGAATATTGACAAAATTTGTAATTTTTTGCATCAGAATCAAGGCAATTCTAAGATTTTTTTTTTTAGATGTTTGTTCGTTCACCGTTAATTTTTTTGAAATGTCATACTCTTTTAGCAACTCAAGCAATATGGCTGTAAAATTTCCAATAGACTCAACAACTTAATGAGATTGAATTTAAACATTACATTATCAAATCATTTTTCATGAATTTTGGTAACACCAATAGAAAGTCATATAACTGGTAAAAGATCACCTTAATATATTTTTTGTTGATTTTATACAGTTAGTTTGAGAATTGAAGGTTATTAATTTTGTGATTCCAAGTAAATTGAATCATTATCATAAAAACGGATTGGAGGATCAGGGAACATTGGAAAATCCACACTACCTTTCATGCTCAGTGGTTAATCGGAACCTTAGAAAATTTTAGCTATATAGGACTTTATCTTGATATTAGTTCCAACTCTCAGTTTCAGAAGTCAGAAAAAGGATCGTAATCAATAATATTATCAAGTACTAAAAACTTGAAAGAAAATAAAAATTAAATTTTAAGTAAAAAGCATGCCACCTAAAATTTCGAACTTTTAAGTATAGAGAAAAATCTGAACCAATACACAAAAATACAAAAAAAGTTTCGTACCAGATATCAGATCTAAAAAAACAATCTGTCAAGCATAAGTAAATTAAAGAATATAAACACTTAAACTCGACCAAAAAAAAAAATAAAATCCAGCTTTTAAATTAACGTTTTAATATTACTGAAAATCCAGATTCATAAAGCCAAATTTAGAATATTGATTCAAATTAACAATAAAATTCAGAATTAAATTTAACTGTCTGGATAACAGTTTCTTATCTTACGATCATAAACTATAAATTTAAGTAATTTGTGAATATTTTGAATTCTTATTCCAAATATTCAAAATAGTTTTGCTTTCATTCAGCGTTTGCCTGTTAAGAGAAAAATAATCTAAATACAAGAAAGTTTAAATTCTTTTTTCTAAATTCTTTAATTCTTAGGCAATTTGCCAATCCCTAACTGAAAATTGAAAAAAAGATAATAATGATACAAATTACGAAGACATTTTCAAACATTATATTGATTAGAAAAGTGTTGCTGTAAAATGAAATGAATAGTAACTTTTTCTGAATTGTTAAATATTTGTCAAACTCAGCTCTGTTAATTCACAATAAGATTCAATTAGTGTATTTAGTGCAAAGTTCGAAAAAAAGACATTTGAAATAATAAAAAAAATTAAAAATTAATTTTATATTCATTATTCTTTAAATGTTCCGGGTCCATTTTTAATTTTTCTATTCTGACGACCATGTTTAATGAAAACTGTAATGTATTTAAATACAGAGGTTAACACAAATCGAAAATACAACTCTTTTTATGACGACTCCAGCAAAAAAGATCTATTTTCGGTTGAATTAAATCTTCAACATTTTTAAAATACTTTATCAGATAGAAGTTTTTGAATAGGAATGATGACTAAACTAAATTGAAACTTGATAGATTAAGCGTTCTTAAGTTACCGGAACTGATCATTAGCAGAACTTTATTATACGCTACCTCAACAAGAAAATAAGTTCGGTAAACAAAAGTTAGCCTACCGATTTTGAATATAAATTTATGTATGATATTTTCCATTCCATTAGCAGTTTTTTGAATGAACTTAAAATAATGAAATTCGAATAACGAACCATAATTCTGGATTTTTTTTCTGATACAAAGGTATCCACTAGCTTTTATACACTTAAAGGGAAGGCTGACTAAGGAACAGTGCTAAAATATAAAAAAATACTCAAAAATTACAGGCTTAACAAAGTTTGCCGGGTCAGCAAGTGTAATATAAATGTAATGATGAATTGATATTTAAAAAAAATCCAATGGATAATTTTCGGCCTTAGTCCTCATTTTCCCCCTTTCCATTTGAGGCTGACTTACATAGATGCTCTAACTGTGGGTTCCATGATAGTTTTGAGTCTAGTATAAATCCTAAATATTTCACTTATGATTCGAAGTTTAGCCCTTCCCCATCTAGTGCAAGTGCAGTTTTTGCGGTTCTCATAGTGAATGCTATCACAGTAGTTTATGTACAGTAGACTAGTTCACTTTTCGGCTTTTTTCGCTGATCACAACGCCACTTACAGGGTTTGATCCTAATTCATTTTCAAGAACTCTGGCCGAATTTGAGCTCATTTGAGTAAGTTTCCAGCGTGCGCTAGGAGTTTTATTGAAAAAAGTCCATTTTTCTGGAAAATTTTCGTAGATGTTTTCTAGCAAGCTGTTGTTAATATAAAATGGTAATTTTATAGTGCTCGGTGATTGGTATGACAAGCATTCGTATGGACCTGTTTTAGATAATTGACTAAATCAAACCGAAAAAATTTAAAAATTCATAAACTATCAACTTTTACAGAAAATTTACTTACAAGTTAAGAGCTTGAAATCAGTAGTAAATAGAAAAAAAATATTTTCGATATAAACTTTTCATAAAAAGATAGCCTTATTTATAACCTTTAATTTGATGTATATCACTTAATTATCGCAACAGTACAAGCAAAGATATTCAAACATTCACATCACATTCTTTGAATCATAATGTTAGCTCCATTCAAGTTTTAGCATCATGCAACCTGCAAAACGTGGCATCAAGAGGACTTGCTTACAACTTGATCAAAGCGCGCGCTTTTTTTAACTCCTGGCCCCGTCATGGGGTACTTGATTGAATAAAATATCCTTTCTTGTGCACAAGTTGGTGTGGAGCAAACTTGAATGAAAAATATTTTATCAAATCAAATTTGTTGCATAGATAATTGAATAACTTTGCTAGCACTCTTGCGATCATTAAGTGTTATACATCAAATTAAAGGTTATAAATAAGGCTATCTTTTTATTAAAAGTTTATATCGAAAATATTTTTTTTCTATTTACTACTGATTTTAAGCTCTCAACTTGTAAGTAAATTTTCTGTAAAAGTTGGTAGTTTATGATTTTTTAAATTTTTTAGGTTTGATTTAGTCAATTATCTAAAACAGGTCCATACGAATGCTTGTCATACCAATCACCGAGCACTATAAAATTACCATTTTATATTAACAACAGCTTGCTAGAACACATCTACGAAAATTTTCCAGAAAAATGGACTTTTTTCAATAAAACTCCTAGCGCACGCTGGAAACTTACTCAAATGAGCTCAAATTTGGCCAGAGTACTTGAAAATGAATGAGGATCAAACCTTGTAAGTGGCGTTGTGATCAGCGAAAAAAGCCGAAATGTGAACTAGTCTAATGTACAGTCCCTCTTCCCTGCACTAGAATAGTGCGTAGTTAAGTGCAGATTGCATTCTATTAGACAACACGTACTCATGCTATTCCCGAACTCCCGTCAAGTATCATCCCCTTTATTTAAAAAAAAAATGGATGTCAGACTGATTGGTCTGAATGCCTTTGAATTAGTTTTATTTTTTTCCTTGGTTTCGGGATGGAGATAAGAATAAGTTATAGATAAGAATCGATTTTATTGAGAAGGCGACCGAAGCGACGCATTACCCAAACAAAAATGGGAAATTGTGTGTGCACAATTTGCATCTCAAATAAGCGATTTGGGCCTTGGGTTTGTTGAATTGAACGTTTTCCAAGGTTAACAAACTCAGCAAAAGATAAGTAATAAAACAGCGGTTTTCACAGCTCAAAGCAGTCCACTCAGCAATAACTGTGGGACTATTTTTGAAAGGATCGTATGAGTGTTAGTCAAAAAGTGTCAGTTGTTTCGAATTTTCCTTTTAAGTTGTGGCGATTTTTATTCCATTTGTAAGACAATCACATTATGCCATAATTCCGATGAAAAACTCACACAAGGTTAAGGGAGGGGGGTAGGGTCTAACACTTTCAAAAAATCGATTTTTTTATTTTCTTATTGTAAAACATTTCAAGAATGATGTGTAAAATTTTCAAGTCAATTGTAGCAAAACTATAGAAATTATAGGCCTTTATCTCCTCCTATCTAATACTGCAAGAAAGCAAGAGCAGAAACTTCAAACGCGTTTTTCTCGAAGGCACATTTTTAAAGTCCGTGGACATCGTCATTTGAAAACTACTTATCCGATTCTTTTCAAATTTGGAACATATTTTCTACATATAAAATACCAGACCCTAACGTTTTTCTTTTTTGTTTTTTTTTTACAGATGAAAAATGTCGGATTTTTTCGTGAAAAATCGTAGTTTTTACTTCAAACAGCCACAAAAATTTCATAAATTTTTTTTGAAGTTAAATAAAAACGTTGGGATCCAGAAAAACATCTGTTAAATATATTTTGCTCTGATTTTTTGGTTTCAGATGATTCTGTGCTGAGATACAGTGTCCACCGCAAATCCTGTTTTCTAAAAGGCATCCTCGAAAGTGCTCCGTCACCGGATCATTTTTCAATATTTTTCTACGAAAAAAATACTAAATGTTCTTTTAACAATGCTTTGTATAATGCAAAAAATTTGAATACATTTGTTTGAACGATAGCTCTAGAAAAAAAATCGTGAAAATGGTGTTTTTTTTATACCCGTTAGACCTACCCCCCCTTAAGGGAAACAATCCTGTATACTGCATTTAAATGGTATAGTTATAGTTGACATTGGCTTATACCACCTTTTAAAATTCAATCTAAATATTATAATTTGAAACTGAGAATAATCAATAACATTAGAACTATCGAGTCAATATCAAATTTTACGTGAAATCTTTCAACTTTCAAAATGTTTAATCGTTCCAAAAACATCGTCAACATTGATGAAATAGAAACAAATCTAAGACAAATAATAGCTTCTGCAAAAGTTTATCTCCAATCGTTTTTTATCAATCTTACCTATCTATCATCATCTCAGTCACATAATATTCGCTTCCCAAAATTAGAAATCTCCGCCTTGTCATAATGCACTGAGCAAACAACATGCGTGGGACCAATATTGATAATTTTTTAACTTGACAACCTTCACCACGACCGGTGTAGATAATCACCAGAGTGCAAACCGTCAACCGGTAGCCTCAGTTATCTTCACGCAACCATGTGAGAAGTCGCATTAATTTGGTGCTAAGTAAAGTACCTACTACCCCCTTGAATGTATGTATGAGTTTTTGTTGTGGGCTGAACGCATGACTCACTCCACTTAGCTAGCAATGTGATTGCTGACCGCCTTCGAGCAATCAACTTTATCAGATATAGCTGAGGAATTAATCATCCGGGACTGTTGAGAACGAAAATATTGTTGTGAACCCACCCAGCAGACAATTTACTCGGGATAACTCAATTTCAACGGTTCACCCAATGTAACTTTCCGGTCCGATAAACTTCGGCTGGCCGCTGGCAATCGGAACAATCTTCTGCAGCGTCCTTCCGTTAGATCAATACATTTTTGTTGTCTCATCAATTGATGCTTTGTTTCAACTAATGGCACATGATGGCATATTGTCGTTGACGTTGTTGCTACTTCGGCTTCTGGTACTGGTCCTATGGGACTTGCATGTAGAGCGGGTATTTTTATCACACAGAATCACACACAAAGCGGCAAAATATTGCGGTTTTCCATTTCACACATCACCCCATAATAACACAACAGTGCCAAACTGCATGAGGGTCATGGGAAAAAAGTATCACATGAAGTCGGCATTCACTTCGCACGGAACACACGACCATCAGAGGGCATTTTTCTTGATTAAAAAAAACTGCGCCATTATGTCGTTTGGCTATAGCATTTCATTTTCATCACCTTAAAAAGCACACCATGCCGATAAACGCTGGAGCACTTTTTTTTTTACTCTTCCTTCTCTCTACAACCGAAAGCGAAATATCGGGATGGATCAACAAAACTGTATCCGTTTATACCATTTACTCAAGGCATCTCCTTTCTTTCGTCGCTATACACTATCAGCACTGCCGCTATCGTTTATTTATCCTTCCGAAAGGTGGGTGGTGTTACAATAGAGGAAGCAATCCACGTGCTACAACAACCACGCGAAGATGCTCCAGCTCCGGTAGCAAATATTGTAGATAGGTAAGGCACAAATAGGACAAAGTTATCTTCACTAGTTCCCGCACTCGTAATGATAATCTTCACACGGAGGATGGACGGTTCTATTTCCGGCGACAGCGACGACGACGATGCGGATGTGCTGGGTACATGCAGAACTCAACTATCGCGAATTAAGATAATAGATCCGCAGTGGGATCTCCGGGAAGAACGGATCAGAAAAGGGAAAAAAACCCTCCCCAGTAGCGCTCGAACACCCGCACACGACCTTCTAGCTGGGGAATTATTTAAAAACTGAGCACCACAATCTACTATCGTCGTGTAGAGGAGCTTCTACCGCTTGACGTATTGTAGAGCCAAGGCTTTGTATTGTGTTTTTAGTATACTATGTATACTACACACCAACCATACACAAACTGTTCGAGTAGATGACGTCGTCGTCGTCTCTCAGCCCGCGAACAAAAACAACACCCAACCAGCTGCTGGTTGAGCTACACTGATTGGTTCAAAACAACAACCAAATCGGACCGGAACCAACTAGCAAGCGCTTTTACGATGACAAATCTGCAAGCGACAGAATCGCTACCTACTTCGATATCTTTTTTGTTGGACGGCAGCGACGACACGACCAAGAGTGGTGTGTTATGCGACACCCGGACTAAGACTAACAGCGACGTCGACCGTCGAGTCAAGTCAAGCGAGTGAGGCGTGTTGTTGTGGAAGCGCTTCGAGAGAAGTTTTATTTTTCCACGGCACCAGCAGCAGCAAAAGAAAAACGGAAGATTTCCATGGTTCTCAGCTCTGTGTTGAGTCCTGTCCTGATGTCGTCGTCGCTGCGTCTGGGAGAGGATGGAGGACGAGAACGCTTCTTGGGTGATGTTGTGTATTTTTGTAACTTTAACGCGCATAGGAAGAATGAAGCTTACGGGTCAGGGGTGTACTTGCCTTGGAAAATAGCTTAAACGATAACTAAGATTTACTAAAAAAAGCAAGCAAAATTTTATATGGATTATACCTTCTTCTGAACTTTAACTCAAAATTCAACAACAAACCAACTTAAATTTAAATATCAAATCATATGAAGAAGATATGGTATCACTGATACCATATGTTCTTTCAAAAATACTGAAAACAGTACAAAGTCTACATACCTAGATCCATAAGGTTTTACTCAAATAAAGTCTGTTTCACATAGAATCTGATCGGATAAAATAGATCATTTCTCTGCAAAGAAATAACGTACAACAAAAGTAAAAATGTCATTTTGTAGGGTTGGTGACGTTGGTGGATTGATACTTTTTTCAACAAAATCGATCTTTTTCTCCTTATACCACTTAACGACATCCCGGCTGAAGTGGCAGCTTGCCAGGTCCGGCCAGAACTTCACCGGACCTTTGTGGGACCGAATGAATGGCAAAACCCTCTTCTGGAAACATTCTTCTTTGTAAACATTTCCATTCATTGTGTCCCCAGTGATGAAAATCTTAGTCTTCCTCCCACAACTACAGATCCCTTGCAAAATCATCAACTTACGAGCAAATTTATCTGCGAAAACAAACTTGAATCTACCCCCAACATTCCCTTTACGCTTCGCAAGGTAAATATTGTTACCGGGTATTTGTCCAAAATCCATTTTGACGTAAGGTTCGTCGTCCATCAAAATGCATACGTTGTACTTGGTAAACACTTTCTCGTACAACTTCATTGCCCTGGTTTCGGCACCAGGTTTTCTTTCTGCGTCCTGTTGAGGTGTTTGCTTCCAGGATTCCAGGATTATTGTGAACTGGTCGAATTACCTTCGCTCGCAGCTTCCGGTCATATGTTCCGCTTTTACGCCTGGTTTGTTTTGCTCGATCCACCGTAAGGGTCTCCTGGTAACGTTTCAGCACCGAATTTACAGTCGATTTTGGATATTTCAGGAATTTCGTGATCTTTACCCCTGACCACGTCGGTTTCTCTACGTGAGTGTGCTGAATTTTCTCTCGCCTTTCGCGTTCTATCGTCGATAACTTTTAACTGACTGCTTCACTGCCCCTACTTTCATAACAGTCCCATATGCAAAAACAAGCAAGCGAGAAAATCAGCTTTTTCTGTTTTGGAATACATTTTTAAACTATAACCATTACATTCAGCATAAACGAAAATCGTTTGATGGAATGTGTTCTAGGTTGTCATAATAAATCGTACGACCTGAAATTTTAGAAATTGGGCCATCGGTAACGTCGGGAGCACCATTTTATTCGTTATGGGACTGTTATGCGAGCATATTTGAGACCTTTTTCAAATCTACTCGCATAACAGTCCCATCCAGAATATGTTTTGCTAACCAAGCTACTTTCTTAAACTTAAATTTGATCATTTTTGAACTTCTAAATGCAGTTATCAGAAAAAGAAACACACTTTTGGAAAAATATCGTGAATTCTTCATTGGTAATTGAATCTTTTTACGATTTTTATTGCATCGGTTAGTTTTTTGCTCAGGAAGACATTCCTTCCTTCTTACTGACCTGCCTTCGAGAACTAGTGTGCATAATTCGACATCAAGTGAGTTTAAATCTTTTTTAAATGATTCGAAGCAATAAATCAAAGACTATTTCGCCGAAAGAAGCATTGAAAAGTAACCAAATCCGTGATATTTCACATATGGGACTGTTATGCGGGTATATTTCATATGGGACAGCCACAAGTTGATATTTTTTTCAAAATTTCTAGAACAAAATCTCTTTTTTTATTGTTTTATATTGAAGCCTTATGTTCAAAATGACGAACTGTCAGGTTAGATGAAAAATGACGAAAATTCATATGGGACTGTTATGCGAGTAGGGGCAGTTCAATCTTGTTGAAATTTTCACCACTAAGTAAACAAACCTTCCGGATCAAAACACTGTCAATAGATTCGCGATGTGACAACTAGGGGCGCTGCAGTAAATAAAAAGATGCGACCAGATTCTATGTGAAACAGATCTTAAACCTATTATAAAACATCGATTTTCCGTTCCCATAAAATCTCCCTCTGCTAATTTTGGATCGACTTAAAATTGAAAAAAAAACCAATGGAACCAAGGAATTGTATTTTTTTAAACGAACGAACACAAACACAAAAAGGACTTCTAGGGCTTCTAGGATTTTCACGGCCGATGGAACCTATAATGGCTCAGGAACCTATAATGGCCGGCTATCCGTGCCGCTTGCAATTTTTTTCTTTAAGTTAACCCCAACTACATTCCTTCTAAAAAAAATTATACGTTTATTCATAGAGTTTAGCCTTCAACTTTTACCCTTTAGGGTCTCAAACTAATAGAGGAACCTTTTCCGAGACCTGTTAAGATTCACGCAAACAAGTCCAGTAGTTTCCGAGTCTATAAGGGTATATACGGGCGAAAGTATTGGCGAAAAATTGGCCTCAGCCATAACCTCAAACTTTGATGAGCTGACGGCCTCACCAGTGATGCTAGGCGCGTTACTAAAATCAGTATTTTTTTTTTAACTAATTATAATATTTCTGAATTGATTAAATTTTTTAACAATCAACAGCTAATCGTTTGAATTCATTACGGGGCGTCTCTAATAAAATTGATGAAGATAAGCCATCTTCCGCTAATGAATTTTTAAGGTGAATTTAAAACATCTGAAATATATTTTCATGTACTGCTCGGTAAAGTAAAAAGAGTTGTTTCCAACTTCTAAACGAATGCAAAATCATTCACTGTTACAAAAAAAAGTAAATTAATAAAAGCCACGTTGATGTTGACTATGGAAATAATAGCCTGCATGCTCTAATTATTTATAACATTTTCACATAATTCGCTACATCGTTTAAGTGTGCGATACAGACAGTTGTTATTCAGTTCAGATAAATGTTGCGTTTAATTTCATATTCTAATAGAAATCTAGGGGAAAGTTGCAAATTCTCAGTACTCATGAAAACGTTTTTCAATAAAAATTTAATTTAAAATATAATCATTTTCCAAATATCAATGCACTTGGCAGCCCTGACCACCCAAAAAAAATCAAAACACGAGCATCTGTGTGTCGCTTTTCCACAGGGCGAATTTGTCGATATTAGTACCGCAAAATCGCGTTTATCGTGCGCCCTTCTCAAAAATTGATTCTGCTCTCCCATGGGTTGAGGTTAGGGCTAAGGCCTCCTGCTAAGATGGTGTTCGTGTAAAACTGTCAATATATCCTAATAGCGAAAATACAGAAATTCATTTTTATTTACATATACATACATATGCACCGTATGGCCCTTAAAAAAATCCGACAATCTGATTTGGTCTTCAAGGTTCAAAAACACTTTTCTTGATGTTTACACTAGACAGACCGCACTAGTCAAAATGACTGGTTTGACACCTTGTTTGTTGAATATCTTTTAAATACTTCGTCATGTTAATCGACATCCAAACTCAATCATCATCGCACATAATATGCAAAAGCTGGGCCAATCAACAGCGTGATGAACTCTTATAATTAACACTGTTAAGCCATTGACTTTGCAAAATCTTGGCATAAACTCAAAGAGTATTTTAAGTCATTGAACTCACAAACATAATTATTTTTATATTTTTGTATAGTTTAAACCAAAACCTACAATGCATGCGTCTACTAATAAAAATTCGCAACAAATACGACTATTCGCGAATTTTGAATCTCTACAAACCTGTATAATTTTATTTAGTTAGCTTTTTTAAAAGTGGTCATGCAATACCTCGTTAAGCACCCATCAGTGGTGTCAATTGAATTTATTGTTTATCAATGCCAAAAGACATACATCTGTTAAATAGCTTAAAACTTTTTTGTCTAAAAAGATACGAAGTTATGATATTCGACATAGTTGTTCAGCAGGAAACTTCCTTTAGAGAATATATAAATTGGCACATAACCCATTAGCAGGCTCGATTCCACAGAAGAAACAAAAATGATGTTGATTTTTTCAGTACAAAATGTTCAATTTTCCCATACAAACATAAAAGTTCAAATTTACCTATGTAAACGTTACTAAAAATTCTCCAAAAAATCATGGATGAGATTTGGACCAAAATGAAGCTTTTAAGACCCCAGGGTTTGAAAAATTCAAAAATGACCTCAAATCGACTCAGTCTAGTAGAGCATATCGCATAAAACGTCGTTGTACAGCTTCGATCCTATCAGCGACATTCTGGTAGAAAGGGCTCCAAACAGCCGATACATACTCCATGATAGAGCGAACTAGGCTGCAGTAGAGGCTTTTTAAGCAGTATACGTCTTTAAAGCCAAAACATCGAGAAGCTTTATCAACTATATATTGGCATGTGTCTTGAAGTCCAATTTTCGATCAAGAAGCACCCCTAAATCCACACGAGCGATTAAATGGTCCGAAAGAAAATTATCTGCAGAAATAGGGTGCCGTTTGCACGAAAAAGCAATGACGGAACATTTACAGCGGTTCAACGTTAGGCAGTTGTCCTTGTACCAGGTAGCAAAAAGCTGGAATTGCCTTTGCGTTGAAGTAGTGTCCTCTGTGGCTTTAATCGCGTTGAACAATTTCAGATCATCGGCGAGTTTCGGTCCGTCAAGAATAAGAAGAGCATTAAAATAAATTAGAAAACAATAGGTCCAAGATGGCTTCCTTGTGGAACCCCTGATGTGGCAGGGAACTGTCTGGAATACGAATCCACCGATCTAACGATAAGTTTCCTTCCACTCAGGTATAAGGAAACGCAGATGCCTAGACGTCCGAATTTGGTAATGGCAATTTCATGATTTCATGATAGTCTGTGTAAATTACGTCAGTTTGGATACCCGCTATAAAGCTGTCTTGCACAAAAGATGTAGAAGTCAATAAGTCTGTAATCGTTGAGCGCTTGACCATAAAACCATGTTGATCGTTTGAAATGTGTTGTTTACTAAAAGAGAAGATAGGATCCAATTAGACCAGTTCGAATAATTTCGGAATGCACACAACGCGGGAATTCCTTCTCTCCTTCTGTACCTTTTTCCCAAACTTAGTCTAGATGCTTAACAGCTGGTACTGTTTGACATTAAATCGGTAATCAAAATTCGATCTAAAAATCTCTGCTCAGCAAGAAAAAGAATCCAAAAAATCGAAAGATCGAATCGGAAATAAACCGATCTAATCGATTCTTTCCATGCTAAAGAATCGATCCAAAAAATCGAAAATCTGAATTGAAAAGATCGATCCAAGATCGACCAATCCTAGTCATACTGTATCAGGCCCGTGCGAAGGACCCGTCCATGGGGGCGGTTTTCGAAATTCAAATTTAGCCAAAAATAATAACAATGCCAAAAATACACAAGAAACAAGGAAATTGATTTCTAAACCATTTTCTTACTTCTAATTATCACACAAACTCAAAAAATATTAAATTTTGCTAATAAAATTATTTAACATTTTCAAAACTAATCAGAAGGAATGTTTCAAATCAATGCTATTTCCGGTGAGTCATTGATAGGTGAATCATACAAAATGTTGTTCCTGAATGTAACTAGAAATTTGCTTGAAAATAAATTCTAAGCAGTCTGGTTTTAAATTTTTAAATCAATATTTCCGAAACACCAGAAAAAGAATGCAAATCAAATTTTCGAATCAAGCTTCGGACATAAGAATTAATGCACAGAAATAGAATATATAAAGTATGTCACCAGTTTAAAAAAAACTGAAATCTCAAATAAATGTCAGATCACGTAAAAAATTGACCATGATTGAAAATTGTAAGAAAATTTTCGATGATTGTTAATTATTATTCTTCTTATTTTACATTTCTTTTCTTTATTGTCAATGGAAGGATTGATTAAAAAATATCCTGCAGTAGTATCTTGAATTCGAATAAAATTATCACGATTAGAAATGTGAATTCTGGATAAGGGAAAAAAGACAAGAATTTATTCAATAGTTGATAATTGAATTTGATTTGATAAAAAAAAAGAAAATATGTATGTTTATTTCGAGACTGCCAGTTTTCAAAGTCCAAGAGCTTATAGAACAATTGCAAATTTAGATGCAGGGCACCAAAATCAATCAAAATTAGCTTTTTAATTCTTTGTTTCTCGAAGGATGTATATTTTGGGGCCTTGTATAATTTATCTAAACGTTTTCGAATGTGATTTTGAGCATTTAGATGAACAAGAAACACAAATCAAACTTGAGACTGAAATTAGTTATTGGGGATATATTTCATATCAGCACGATTTTCTGTAAATTAAAAATTTTCAGTAATAAAGTAGAGGATACTAGGTTTTAGATTTTCTGCTAATTTTGATGACCATCATGAGTCAGGAAATATGGCTTCCAACTTGTTGATGTATAAAATTAGAATTCGATGAACTAAATTTTGAAGTTAAAATGGTTGGTTTCAAATTCTCAATTTTTTTGGCTACACTTCTAAATATAAACCTGAAGGCGAGGTGGGGTTTATGTATGTCAAGTTTAGAGTTTCAATGGAATCGGTTGATTGAATTGCTAATCGAAATTTACAATTAAAAATTAATTTCAATTCGCGAACGACGTATATATATGTAATGTCGTAAAATAAAATGTCTCAGGCCTGGGGTGATTTAAGAAACATTTCCGCCGGAGGCGAGAAAAATTTCTGACTTTCTTGTTATCACTTATTTAACACATTTGAAAATCAAGTAATTTCTCTTTACTGCTTCGAAAATTTAACTTGGAAAAAACCTTCATGGGGGGGGGGGGGGGTTAAACCCCTAAACCCCCCCTCCCCCGTTCGCACGGCCTTGTACTGTATATAGATCAAATATCTTCACATTTAGAATTTTAGTGTTACCAACTAGAGATGTACCGATTATTGACCTTTTCAACTATTCGGCCAAATTATTATTCGGTCGAATATTCTGTTGAGTTTTTTAATACAAATACAAAAGCGATTATTTCCTTTTCCTTCTATTTCATCCATCTAAATCCCATAATGTTTTTGAGTTGGTTATTTTCAACAACAAGACGTAGATATAATACATCAGATCTTCTTCAAGTAGAGGTCTCTTTGATTTTCAAAATGTCACCAACAGCAGCAGATTACTTTTCACTTCTAGGGCGTTTATCACTAAAAAAAATTTGGTTCTAGTGCAATTAGGGACAAACATGTCGAAACAGGTGCCAAGCTATTTTGAAGATGCCTTCAAAATTGTTGTTAAAAAGAGGGATGATCTTTAACCTT
Organism: Uranotaenia lowii; assembly: GCF_029784155.1. Taxonomy (NCBI): domain Eukaryota; kingdom Metazoa; phylum Arthropoda; class Insecta; order Diptera; family Culicidae; genus Uranotaenia; species Uranotaenia lowii. The sequence continues at coordinate 218,864,572 of NC_073692.1, read as the reverse complement.
AAGCATACTATTCTTTTTACCACACGTATCCAGACGTATCCACACGGCTGGACAACTCAACTGTTCGGTGAGCCGAATATTCGGCTTAACGGTTTTAGGGGGTATTCGGCGCCGAATATTCGGTACATCTCTAGTGCCAACCAAAACTCCAATAGATTCAAAAAGATTTTCTTGATTTGCCGAAACATTCAACAAAGTGATGAGATCTGGCTGACCATATGAATACATAATGTCGTGTTTCCCAGAAGTCCCATATGCCAATAGCATCTGATCATTGAATTTGACAAATTTTTAACGAGGTTACCAGCGACTATTGATCTTTGTAAGAAGTCAAAAAATTTGTGACACTTGTTATATGATCTATTTCTTTTAAATGGTAAATGACCACGCGTGTGGGTAGACAGAAATTCAGAATGAGTAGAATAGCATTAAATAAGTTGAAAAGCCCTATTCAAATGGAAATACAGACCCCGTTCGATTTTGGAACAACAATTTAGCAGAGATGTTAAAATCGCGAGTCTTCATACTCGCACTTTGCCCTTCCTTGCAGAACGCTTTTATTTCGTTAAACTCAAACTGCAATGATGCTATCGATAGTTCAATTCGGAAAGCATCAGGAAGGAAGCTTCGGGTAAACTCGGCAGAAGTAAACAGCAATCGGGGGAAACATCAGCGAAACGAATGTACAGTTCTGCGGATTAAAAAAAATCGTTTTCGTTCGGCAGCCGAACACATCAATCGGAAAACGCATGGGGGCGTGGCTAAAAGTGATAAGGGAATGGGAAACGAGCGAGAGAAGGGTGCAGTGCAAGGAATGTTAACTCGGTCCGTCGGGCAACGATCGCTCGTGTGCATTCGTGTACAGTCAGCTTCGTTCTGTTGTTTCGTTGTTGTGATTTTATTCCTGCGAGGCATGGAAAACATCAATGCAAAACTGTTTTCTTCGTTTTGTGCACATTGACGTGATGATTGGAACGAAGATAAAATCAATCTGCAAATAGCAAGTTAAACACGGAAGAAATCAGTCGAATGATTCTTTCCGAGGCGAGTTTACGCACCTTTGCAATTTAGAAACAACATAACCTTTAAGTTTTCGATATAACAGGACCATTATAATTTAGACAAACACCGAGAATATGTTTTTACGTTCTAAAACGGTAATAAAATACAACAAAAAAAACAAAAGTTTTTTTTTAAATTATAAACTACTTTAAATTGACAAAAAGATGAAAAATTAAAAAAACAAATACAAACAAAAGACTACAAATGACAAAAAACAACTGAAAAATGATGAAGAATGAAAAAAAAAATAGCGAATAAGAAAAAAAACAAAAAGATTATAAACAAAAAAAGAACGGTGCAAAATGCATCAAAAACATCAGAAAAAAATAATAAAAAATTACTGAAAATGGTCAAAAATTGACTAAAAATAACGTTTATGATAATTAAAATAGTTATTTTGTAAAAATAAGAGAAAAAAAATTAAGAAAAAACACGTTCGATTTTGGCAACAAATATATTCGGGCATGTTGCCAAAAACGAACGGGGTCTGTACTAGTAGAATACTCATGACAATATTGGTTCATTGAGAAAGTCATTTGCCAGATAACGGAAGATACGCTCCTCACGATTTAGTTATTTTTTCGTATTAACTTCAATAGACGATCAAAGCGAAAGAGAGAAAATTGAGAAACTTGAGAAGGTCGGTCTGTGGTGTGGTAGGTTATGTGTATGTGAACCGGTAGAGAGAAAAAGCACTGGTACTGACGGCGGCTCTGATGTGACTCTACGACTCTAGCAAGCATCACGGAAAGTTTATTTTGAAAGGATAGCTTGAACCACGAACGACGAGGTATAGGACAGAAACCTACGCTATCCCGATGATAGCGTTAAAGCAGAGGAACAAGAACACACAACACGAGCTTGTTGTAGCTGCTGTGCTATACGTATCTACTAATCTTACTGGCAAGGGGGTTTTCCATGATGCAAAGTTTTTCTGCGAAAGCACTTCAAAGCTCGACTGGGAACGCCTAGAAGCGTCATCTAAATTGGCACGTTACTACGAAAAGGGGTGGAAGCCGCTAAGCGGGAAATATGAGCTCACGAAAAATCGTTGCTCTTTGTTTTCTGGCAACAGCTTCCCAATTAATTATGTTAAACGAAATAATTGATTCAAATTATTTGGGGTGCGGTATATTATCCTGGTTGTGTAAGGTACATTCTAAGAATGTTACACACTTTTTTAGATTTGACAAATCTTGCTAATCGCTACCTTCCAGTAGAGGGTACTCTACAATATCTGAACAATTGATAAGTGTCTTGTACATGTGGTTATTATTCCAGTAGAGGGTACTGGGCGAAAGCAGCTGAACAGCTAAAAACCTTCGTATAATAACCACATGTACAAGACACTTATCAATTGTTCAGAACAAAATACAATAAATTTCCATAAAATATCACAACGCCAACAAAATGGACTGGTTTGGCTAAAATTTATCATGTGGTCTTATATTAGGCAACGGAACAATTTAAGCTGCCAACGGGTAAGATTTATTGAGTTCTATTTTGGCCATATATTCTCACCCACATGATAAATTCAAGAGCCTTAAAAACAACAACATGGTAACAAAAAAAAACCATGCTGAATTTACAAGGATCGGATAAAAAAATTTGTCTAGAGAAGACTTTGGTTTTTAAAAAAATATCTCAATTTCAATCACCGGAAATTGCCAACATTTATAAATCCACCCTAAATAATGACCAGAAGTGCTGGGATATGCATAATTAACACATCTTGTAAACCGACACAAGATTCTCGAAAGAGAAATAATTTCACCACTTATCTACCATTATGCCCGAACACTTTCCCTATAGATAGATATAAGAGGAGAAGAGAGCAGAGGTAAGTCACTAACCAAACGCCGAAAGACGCAAAAAGAAGTCCACAAGAAGATTCACAAACTGGAAAATAGTCTGTGTGTACTCAGTCCAAAGCCATCAAAACAACATTGCCGTTTTTCAGCCACCCAGCATCCACCCAAACCCGCCCACCGCCCACGCAAACAACTTTCGTCTCTTGGTGCTTTTGCGCTCGCTCTTTCTCTCGACATCTTAAAGCTTCCGCCGACCGAAGCAGCAGGAACTCACATGTTCAAACCACGTGCAGCGGCATCTCCAAGTCGAAAAAGACGACGAAGCCGCAGACGGGAAGCAGGAAATTTATGATCCAAGAAGGTTTCAGATTTCAACAACAAAGAAGCGAAACCCCGGAACAATATGTAGCTATGAGGGGGATGATGATGGCATCGTTCAACGCTCTCTTGGAGAAATTGAGAGAGAAAGGAGCACGCGTCATGCCACTTGCGCCAACCAAACGGCGGAAGTTTCCGATATCAAGTAACACCTGAAAAGGGCGTCTATTTATGGGACGGTGTTCAGAAGGTAAGATTTTTCAAAGTTGATAATTGATGATTTTGCAAATGATTGGCATAATCGTTCTTATTCCGCCAAAAAAAGATCGATTTTATCGGTGAGAGATCGGTGACTTGTTCGTTCGTTGTTCTACAAAAGAGAGCAAAATTACGAATAAATAAATATGTTTTTTGATAAATTCTTTATTTGAAACGGCTCATACCTTTAGATTTAAGGAGCCAAACACGTTTTGTTTGATTACAATTGTGTGCTTATATGTAGTTCACTTTTAAAGAAAAAAGAAAATAGATAGGGAAATATGAAAATAAAAAAGAATTATAGACGAAGATCGATAGCTTTTAGAAAAAGGTAGATTTCGAACATGTAGTCCAAATCTAGCACAGCTAGTACATCTCTCAATGGAACATTAGGTGGTTTTCCTCGGGACCGAAGGGAGTCTATTAAATTCGTTCTGGCGACAAGATGGACCTCACACTACCAAATAATATGCTCGATGTCATGGTAACCTTGGCCGCAACAACACAAATTGCTGCCAGCAATGTCAAAACGATAGAGTATCGCGTCTAAGAAATAATGATTGGACATGAGACGGGAAAATATACAAATAAAATCCCGACTCAAGTCCAATCTATTAAACCAGGGTTTAAGGCTTACCTTCGGGATAATCGAGTGGAGCCACCGACCCAACTCATCCTCGTCCTATTTGCGCTGCCAGTTGACAAGAGAGTTTCTTCGAACCAAAAAGTAAAATTCGTTGAAGACGATTTCACGTTGATACGTGTCGCCAGAGATGCCAATGTGCCTGATTTTTCAGGCATTGCCTGATTTTTCGAGGCTCTGCCTGATTTTTGAAAATATGCCTGATTTTGCCTGATTTTTGGGAATGTCGTGAAAAATGGTTAGTAAGGAACTGGAGTAGGTACCATAGCTGAAATGAAAAAGTGAAAATGTGGTTCAATCCAAACAATCGAAAGATTCCTTTGAATACTTATTTAATAAAGGGATTTAAATGGAATCTTTCGATTGCTTGATGCAGTACAATTATTCAAACAAATTGGCTCACAACACAAATTAGAGTAAAAATGTGGAGCGATGACCAAAAAAATAAAAAAAAAGGTCATCACTTTGAGCGAAATTTTTTGCCTGATTTTTATTTCGCCAGTTCCCTGATTTTTGAAAATAAATGTTGGCGACCCTGCGTGTCGCCTTCCATCGCCCCCACCTTTGCCAGAGAGTCTGCCTTCTCATTGCCCACTATCGGGCAATGAGAGGGAACCCAAACAAAGGTGATGGTAAAGCGACGTTTTGATAAAGCACTCAAATTATTCCGTATCTTCTCGAGGAAGTACGGCGAGTTCTTTCCCGGTTTTATTGAATGGATTGCTTCAACAGAGCTCAGACTATCCGTTATTATACAGTAGTGTCCAACTGGCCGTGAAGCGACACTGTCCAAAGCCCAGTGAATAGCTGCTAACTACGCTAAATATACAGAGCATGGTGACTGCAGACTGTGAGAGGCGCTAGATATTTCGTTGAACACTCCAAATCCTGTTTTTTTTTTTCAATAAGTGATCCATCAGTAAAGTACATTTTATCAGCATTGACGTGTCTATATTTAGCTTCGAAAATTGTTGGAATCAGAAGAGGACGATGCAAGACCGGGATTCCACGAATTTCCTGCTGCTTAGACAAATCAAACTGGACAGAAGAATGATCGAAGACGAGTTGGAGAATTCGAAGAAGGGTTTACCTGCATTGACATGAGGACATGGTATATAGACATAAATCTAGTTTGAAGATTTTGCTCAAGTAAATTCATAAAAACCAATGGGTTCAAGACCTCACACCTGATGAGGAACCGGAGTGATAGTAAACTGAATCAATCTTTAAGAGGGAGTATTCCTGCCAAAACTTCAAGACTCATGTTATGCGTTGAGGGCATACAGCCCAGAGCGATGCGGAGACAGCGGTATTGGATACGCTCGAGTTTGATGAGGTGAGATTTGGCCGCTGACTGAAAACAGATGCTACCATATTCCATCACTGAGAGAATGGTTGTTCGATACAATTTTAAAAGATCTTCTGGATGGGCTTCCCACCAGGTGCCAGTGATTGATCGGAGAAAATTCATTCTTTGTTGGCATTTTTCTTTCAGATACTCAATATGGGCCCTCCAGGTACATTTGGAATCAAACCAAACCCCAAGATACTCAAAACACCTCGATTGAGTGATCGTTCTGCCTAGGAGTTGTAGCTTAGCTTGAGCAGGTCTATGTTTCTTAGAGAAAACAATCATTTCCGTTTTCTGAGGGGAAAACACAATCCCAAGCCCCAAGGTCCAGGAAGACAATCTGTTAAAAGTATCTTGTAAAGGTCTGTGCAGATGAGACTCAGAAAATCCTGTGACAGACACCATGTCGTCATCTGCAATTTGTCGTAGAGTGCAGCCTTCAGAGAGACAACTGTCGATGTCACTTTTTACGAATAAGTATGTTGTAGATTTTATATTCAAAGAAAAGGTTTGAAGATCCTCTTAGCTGAATTAAACGGTGATTTCAAAGTAGTCAGTGATTCCTTTGAACTCAGCTACAGTATTTGAAAGACCCAAATACTAGTATTTACTAGCTACTTGCTACCATCCTCAGTGGGTTATCGACTGAAGAAAGTGTATCATTTCCCTGCCTTAAAGGATGTCCACGATGAAATTGCCACACTATGAAACTGCTCTAACTTTTTAACCGATGGGTAGAATGTAATGAAAATTTGGGTGGATTTAGTTCATAGTGCATTGTTTACATCCTGCAAGTTTTAAAGTCAAGTGATCAAAACTCGCGGAAATGGAGTCGAAAGAACAGCGCGTGCGTGATAAAATCTTGCGCATTCATCTCGAGAACAAGGATCTCTCGCATCGTTCCATCGCTAAAACGTTGGGAATCGCGAATTCCATGGTGTCACGAGTAAGTAAGCGGTTCGAGGAACGATTCACCACCGATCGGAGGCCCAGAAGTGAAGAAAAAAGTATTCCGTACAACACCAAAAATCACAACCGCGTAGTTGGGACCATCAACCGAAACCCGAACGCCTCCGTTCGGAATGTGGCTAAGAAGCTGCACCTAAGCCGAAGTTTTGTCCAGAAGGCCAAAACTAAGGCTGGGCTTCGAACGTTCAAGGTACAAAAAGCCCCTAATCACAACGAGAAGCAGAACAAGTCTGCCAGAGCCCATGCCAGGAAGTTGTACCTCAACATGCTGACGAAAGTTGAATGATGCATCATGGATGACGAAACATATGTGAAGACCGGCTTCAAACAGATTCCCGGCAACCTGTTTTTCACGGCCAAGGATAAGTTCAGCGTTCCGGAGCATGTCCGCACTCAGAAGATGTCCAAATTTGCGAATAAATTCCTGGTTTGGCAAGCCATCTGCACGTGCGGGAAGCGGAGTGCACCTTTCATGATCCAGGACACGATGAACGGACAGGTGTACATGAAAGCTTGCAGAATCTTATGGCAGGGGTTAAGGCCAAGGTGCGGGAATTTGCGTATGGACTGTAAAAAAAATACGAGTAAAATGGTAAAATGAAGTTTAATAGTTATTTTTCAATCCCTGAAAATTTGATGGCATTCGTATGAAAACTCGAATTTTGCGACTCAATTTTGTGTGTGGCAATTTCAGCGTGAACACCCTTTATTAGAAAAACTTCACGTTTGTTGTGAGGAAATGTTTAGGTATAACAAAAAAAAAGTTTTTTGCTAATTCGTCTCATATGAAAATTTGTTTCGTGGTCCCTAAGCTATGATTTGGAGGTCGATCTTCCAACCACATAATCTCTAACATACATGCAGATCAACTTAATTTACCAAAAGTTACCATATCTTAATTGTAAAAGTTATTCTGCAGAGTGTTTCCATCTTAACATGCAGGATTCCCGAATTATCGAAATATGTTTATCTTTTCCAAGGCAATAATATTTTATTCCCTCAATCAATCTCCTTAGCAAACAACGCACAAACTTTAACCCCGGCAACGAGAAACGGGCAAAAGATGGGTGACAGCGAAACACACGCGGCTAATAAAACGTGTTTTAATTCCGGTGAGTGGTGCTGTTGAACTTCACACAACGTCAAACCTCGTTTCCATCGTCGTCGTCTCTGGAATATCGACGGTGAAGGTGAAGAAACTGAGAGCCCCATATACGAGAGGTGGTAGGCACCCACTAACAGATCTCAGCTTCTCGTGGGATCGGATGATGTTATGGTGCTACTAGTTATATGTAGATAGAAGGTTGAGATTTTGAGTTTGTGGATTTCCAACTTCCTGGAAAAGGTGCTGCTGAGTTGCACTCCCTCCTTCGAGAGGGGATTTTTTGCTGTCGAACCAAACAAGTTATTTCTACGTTAGGGAATCCAAACAGAGACATGACTTGGATAAGTGAAAATGTTTGTATCTTTATACTACAGTTAGCTTAAACCTTCAGCCAAGTTTTCTAACCATTTTGGGTTGATTAATAAATTCGAAAAAAATGTTCGAAAACCAAAAGTCCATGTACAAAGCAAATCACTCCAAGATAAATAAGAAATGTGAAGAGTAAAGACCTTTTTCCTTGGAAAAAAAACCCAAACAGTACAACATCCTCCCATGTAGCATCACCACCCACAACGACAATGAACACATCCTGGCAGGAAGCGTACGATTTCATTTTATAGTAGAAAAGAGTGTGGAGAAAGGAAAACAACCTAGAAAAGCTCTTCACCATTTGGTGTGAAAGTTACACTCGCACCAATAAAAGCATTTAGAGCACTGGACGACTTACAGTGGTCTTGCCATTTCGGACCATGCGAAGTAGTTTGTTTTTTCTTCTAATTTCCCATTCACTTCAGCTATTTTTTTCTCCCTTTCAACTGATTTTTTTTCTGTTTCAATCTTTATTGCACGTTATAAAGAAACGAATCAAGCAACAATTTACTCATGTAAAAAATACTTTAAAAAATCTGCAAAAAAATATGGATGAGTTTTGAACCAAAACGAAGCTTTTTAGACCCCAGGGTTTGAGAAATTCAAAAATGACCTCAAATCGACTCAGTCTAATGCACAAATTGCAATGTACGGCCTAGAGGGTGATACGGTCAAAATTTGGTCAAGGGAAAACGCGTGTAAATCGGTGAAATCGTTTATTTAAAAATCAAATTAAATTTCTGTTTCAAGTTTAATTAGTATAAAATTCAGGAAAAATATTCAGTTAGGCTTCCGCTTTTCCAAATCCGAATTGCCGGGCCTTACGCTTAACCCCTGCCATCAGATTTTGTACAGCCACCTTGTCCACCTTTTTCGCCGCAGAAAGCCAGTTTGCCTTGAACTGCTGCTCGTCCTTAGCATTTTTTTGGTCTTCTTTAGGTTCCACTTGACAATAGCCCAGTATTTCTCAATTGGGCGGAGCTCTGGCGTGTTGGGAGGGTTCTTGTCCTTGGGAACCACCTGCACGTTGTTGGCCGCGTACCACTTCTAGCCTTTTAACCGTAATGGCAAGATGCCAAATCCGGCCAAAACAGTACGGAATAACCGTGTTTCCTCAGGAAAGGTAGCAGACGTTTATTCAAACACTCTTTCACGTAAATTTCTTGGTTGACAATCCCGGAAGCTATGAAAATGCTGCTTTTCAAGCCACAGGTACAGATGGCTTGCCAAACCAGATATTTCTTCGCGAACTTCGACAGCTTTATGTGCTTGAAAATATCTGCTACCTTTCCCCTTTCTTTTGCCGTATAAAACTCCTGTCCCGGAAGCTTCTTGTAGTCGGCTTTGACGTAGGTTTCGTCGTCCATTACCACGCAGACAAACTTCGTCAGCATCGTCGTGTACAGCCTCCGGGATCGCGCATTGGCCGTCGTATTTTGTTTATCATCGCGATTTGGAGTCACTACCTTATTGTAAGTCGACAATCCGGCTCGTTTTTTTGGCTCGATGCACGGTTGTAGACGATACACCCAGCTTATTCGCGGCATCTCGGAGAAAGAGGTTGGGGTTCCGCTTGAAACTACCGGTAACTCTCTTTGTCGTCTCAGCGGCTTCCGGTTTTCGATTTCCCCCCGATCCAGACTTCCTGGCTGTCGACAAACATTCCCGAAGCACTTTTATTACATTTGTAACGGTTGATTTGGCAACTTTTAGCAATTTTGCCAGCTTTGCGTGCGAGTAGCTCGGATTTTTTGATACGCTGCTCTTCTTCCAAAATCAAAATAGGAGCAACATT